>NC_081373.1:54587607-54802607 GCF_030684315.1 Stegostoma tigrinum
GAATGAGTTGGAGTGTTGGTTTTGGGGTAGAAGGCTAACATCATACAGTGAAGGAGGAGGTGAGTAATTTCATAAATGTTGTTTCACGCATCTGAGTCATTCATTGATTTCCTGCTACCAGGCGACCATCCCTTTAGCCAATCTATTCTACTGCCCAGCACTAAGGTCCTTCAAATAGACAAGGGATCAGTAAATTCTAATGTGCACATTAAAAACAACGAATAAGTGCCATTTACAATACACTTCCATGTTGCAAGGCAGAAAAAGATCAGTAGAATGGTTGCAACAATGAGGAACTTCATTGGATAGATTGAAAAAGTTGGACCTGTTTTGCTTGGAGAGGGAATCTGATCTAGATGTTCAAAACCAAGAAGCCTCTGGAGGGAAGAGAGACAGAAAACATTCCCATTAGTGAATGAATTGAAATGACAGGGCGCTGATATTTATTAAGAATATGGAATAGAAACATGAGGAGAAAGGTTTGCACGTACTGAATGATTAGGTTCTGGAATGCTTTCCCTGGGACCATGGTAGGGGCTGGTTCAATTCAGGCTTTCAAGATGGAATTGGATGATAAACGGTAAAAGGAGGTGCAGGTTTTACAGGGAGAATGATGCGAGGTGAGATGCTCATTCAGAGAGCCAGCATGTCCACCAGTGGTGCAGGGGAAGAAGCTGAGAAGATGAGCTGAGACAAGGGGCTAAAGTTGGAGGAATGAAACAGTTTGTAGGACTGAACAAATATTTGTTGTTGGGCAAATAGAAGAATTTGAACATGAGAATGAAAATGTTAAAATGGATGGATGCATGCATTGAAGGGAAAGCTGGGACTGGGAGAAGAAATGGAAACTAAGTGCAGGAGTTGGCCATTTTGCCCATTGTGCCTGCACCACTGCTCAATCTGATCGTGGTTGATCATCTATCTCAACACCATACTCCCGCTCTCTCCTAATACCCCTTAATACTCTAAGCTTCTAGAAAGTGGTCTATTTCTTTCTTAAATATATTCAGTGACTCTGCTTTCACTCCCTTGTGGTGGTGAATTCCACTTCCAATGGCTCTCTTGTTCTTCTAAACACCAATGAATAGGGGCTCAGTTAATCACATCACTCCTTACGCAACTAGCCCGCCACCTGCAGGATATGCTGATGGTGTTAGACAGACCTGGGTGGAAGAGGCTTGTGTGGACCATTGTGACCAAAATAACCTTGAGGCTGTCAACACTTGCCATTTTAAGGAATAAATTGGACCACAACAGCTACCATTTACAACAATGTAGAGCTCAGGAAAGCTACGGTTTGAGTTGAACCTCCTGTGAAGTGAATACGTACATTCAAACACTGAATGTCTCAGTGAGTACCTCGCTAAGACATTCAGCATTCAAATGTATGTACGTCATGAAGTTCCTACCCTTATCCACGAGTTGACCAGTAAACAGGCCAGGTAAAATTGGTCCTTTCAGTGGTCAGAGATAATGGGAACTGCAGATGCTGGAGAATCCAAGATAATAAAATGTGAGGCTGGATGAACACAGCAGGCCCAGCAGCATCTCAGGAGCACAAAAGCTGACGTTTCGGGCCTAGACCCTTCATCAGAGAGCTTTCAGTGGTCAGAGTGTTTTTAACAGCATTGTAAAAATAAATAAACGACATAACTGACCTTGAATGTTAACTTTTTTAACTGTGGTATCATATTCTTTGAGGCTGAAATAATTGTGGTAGAACAACTAAAAATTAAACATTTGACTTCTTTTATCTCTCTTTCTATTAAACACATCTTCTTTTCCGTCACATACTTTCATCAATTGACACTGAATTCACAAAACTAAGCTACACATCCTGGTACAGCTCTGTTTGACTGATTAAGGGATTCATCAACTGGATTGCTCATAAGACCATAAGACCATAAGACATAGGAGTGGAAGTAAGGCCATTCGGACCATCAAGTCCACTCCACCATTTAAATCATGGCTGATGGGCATTTCAACTCCACTTCCCTGCACTCTCCCCCTGTAGCCCTTGATTCCTCCTGAGATCAAGAATTTGTCGATCTCTGCCTTGAAGGCATCCAACGTCCCGGCCTCCACTGCACTCTGTGGCAATGAATTCCACAAGCCCACCACTCTCTGGCTGAAGAAATGTCGTCTCATTTCAGTTTTAAATTTACCCACTCTAATTTTAAGGCTGTGCCCACGGGTCCTAGTCTCCCCGCCTAACGGAAACAACTTCCTAGCGTCCACGCGTTCTAAGCCATACATTATCTTGTAAGTTTCTATTAGATCTCCCCTCAACCTTCTAAACCCTAATGAATACAATCCCAGAATCCTTAGCCGTTCATCATATGTTAAACCTACCATTCCAGGGATCATCCGTGTGAATCTCCGCTGGACACGCTCCAGTGCCAGTATGTCCTTTCTGAGGTGTGAGGCCCAAAATTGGACACAGTATTCTAAATGGGGCCTAACTAGAGCTTTATAGAGCCTCACAAGCACATCGCTACTTTTATATTCCAACCCTCTTGAGATAAACGACAACATTACATTCGCTTTCTTAATTACGGACTCTACCTGCAAGTTAACCTTTAGAGAAGCCTGGACCAACACTCCCAGATCCCTTTGTACTTCTGCTTTACGAATTTTCTCACCATTTAGAAAATAGTCCATGCCTGTATTCTTTTTCCAAAGTGCAAAACCTCACATTTACTCACGCTGAATTTCATCAGCCATTTCCTGGACCACTCTCCTAAACTGTCTAAATCTTTCTGCAGCTCCCCACCTCTTCAGTATTACCTGCCTGTCCACCTATCTTTGTATCATTGGCAAACTTCGCCAGAATGCCCCCAGTCCCTTCATCCAGATCATTAATGTATAAGGTGAGCAACTGCGGCCCCAACACTGAACCCTGCTGGACACCACTCGTCACCGGTTGCCATTCTGAAAAAGAGCCTTTCATCCCAACTCTCTGCCTTCTGTCAGACAGCCAATCCTCAATCCAAGCCAGTAGCTCACCTCGAACGCCATGGGCCCTCACCTTGCTCAGTAGCCTCCCGTGAGGCACCGTATCAAAGGCCTTTTGGAAGTCTAGATAGATGACATCTACTGGGTTTCCCTGGTCGAACATACTTGTTACCTCTTCAAAGAATTCTAACAGTTTGTCAGGCACGACCTCCCCTTACTAAATCCATGCTGACTTGTTCTAATCTGACCCTGCACTTCCAGGAATCTCATCCTTAGCAATGGATTCTAGAATTATACCAACTACCGAGGTTAGGCTAATCGGCCTGTAATTTTCCATCTTTTGCCTTGATCCTTTCTTAAACAAGGGAGTTACAACAGCAATTTTCCAATTGTGTGGGACTTTCCCTGACTCAAGTGACTTTTGAAAGATCACGAACAAAGCCTCCGCTATTTCCTCAGCCACCTCCCTCAGAACTCTAGGACGTAGCCCATCGGGGCCAGGAGATTTATCAATTTTTTGATCTTTTAGCCTTTCTGGCACTTTCTCTTTTGTAAAGCTTACCATACTCAACTCTGCCCGCTGACTCTCCCTAATTGTTGGCATACTACTCATGTCTTCCACTGTGAAGACTGACACAAAGTACTTATTAAGTTCTTCAGCTATTTCCGTATTTCCCATCATGGGCCTTCCAGCATCAACTTGGAGTGGCCCAATATCTACTTTTGCCTCTCATTTGTTTCTAATGTATTGAAAGAAGCTTTTACTATCATTTCTAATGTTACTGGCTAGCCTACCTTCATATTTGATCCTCTCCTTCCTTATTTCTCTCTTTGTTATCCTCGGTCAGTTTTTGTAGCCTTCCCAATCTTCTGATTTCCCAGTGCTCTTGGCCACTTTATAGGCTGTCTCTTTTTCTTTGATATATCTCCTGACTTCCTTTGTCAGCCATGGCTGTCTAATGCCACCCCGGATAATCTTTCTTTTCTTTGGGATGAACCTCTGTACTGTGTCCTCAATCACACCCAGAAACTCCTGCCATCGTTGGTCTACTGTCCTCCCCACTAGGCTCTGCTTCCAGTCGATTTTCATCAGTTCCTCTCTTATGCCCTTGTAATTACCTTTATTTAACTGTAATACCATTACATCCGATTTTGCCTTCTCTCTTTCAAACTGTGGACTGAACTCTACCATGTTATGATTGCTGCCTCCTAAGTGTTTCCTTACTTAAAGGTCTTTTATAAAGCCTGGCTCATTACATAGCACTAAGAGTTCAGTCACAAGCTGTTCCAAAAAGCCATCCTGCAAATATTCCATGAATTCCTTTTCTTTGGATCCACGGCAACAATATTTATCCAATCCACCTGCATATTGAAGTCCCCCATGGTCACCGAGACCTTGCCTTTCTGACATGTCCTATTTATTTCTCGGTGCATCTTGCGTCCCTGGTCCTGATCACTGTCAGGAGGCCTGTGCATAACTCTCATTGTAGTTTTTTTGCCTTTGTGGTTCCTCAACTCCACCCACACAGACTCCACATCTTCTGACCCTATGTCATTCAGTGCCATAGATTTAATTTCATTCTTAACTAACAAGGCAAACCCGCCCCCTCTGCCCACCTCCCTGTCTTTTCAATAGGTTGTGAATCCTTGGATGTTTAACTGCCAGTCCTGAACTCCCTGCAACCATGTCTCTGATGCCTACCACATCATAATCATTCAAGAGGATTTGTGCTGTTAATTCATCTACTTTGTTGCGAATACTACGAGCATTTAGATAAAGTGCCTTAATGTTAACTTTCTTATCATTATTAGAGAGGTTGGAAATCCCAAGATGTCTTAAGCTATCCTTCCTTTTTGCTGTATTCCTAGTCTGCCTCGAGCTTAAATCCACCTGTACACATGCTATCCTGTTGCTTTTCTTTCCATGTAACTCCACACTCCCTGTCTCTTTCACTTTCCCTTACCCCGACTCAGAAGTTTAAAGTCCTACTGACCACCCTATTTATCCTTTTCGCTAGAACACTGGTTCCAGATCGGTTCAGGTGGAGACCGTCCCAACGGTACAGATTCCTCCCTCCCCCAGCCCCGGTTCCAAAACTGATGCCAATGCCCCAGAAATGGAATCCCTCTTTCCCACAACAATCCCTTCGCCACATGTTTACTTCCCTAACTTTCTTTTCCCTATGCCAATTAGCACGTGGCTCAGGCAGTAATCCGGAGAGTATGACCCTCAAACAGATATACAGCAATAGAGATCTACAGGATCAAAAAAAAAGGCCCTTTAGCTCATAGAATCCCTACAGTGTGGAAACAAGTCCATACTGACCCTCAGGGCATCCCACCCTGACCCATCCCCCAATAAACCCAGAGATAGTAGGAACTGCAGATGCTAGAGAATCTGAGATAACACGGTATGGAGCTGGATGAGCACAGCAGGCCAAGCAGCATCAGAGGAACAGGAAGGAAAGCTGACGTTTCGGGCCTAGACCCCCCCTATAAACCCATGTCATCTACACATCCCTGAACACTATGGGCAATTTAGCATGGCCAATCCACCGAGCCTGCACATCTTTGGACTGTGGGAGGAAACCGGAGCACCCGGAGGAAACCCACGCAGACACGGGGAGAATGTGCAAACTCCGCACAGACAGTTACCCGAGGCTGGAATCGAACCCGGGTCCCAGGCGCTGTGAGGCTGCAGAGCTGACCAGTGAGCCACCATATCACCCCTACCCCACTGTTGTGTACGTGCTAATGAAAGCAAACACTTAACTATTCTAATTCCATTTCCGATTGCATGCAAGGTTCAAGCCAGATTCCACGTTCCCTACAATGGTTATGATGCTGCACCGGACATCATGCATTGTTACCCAAAGCACGTGGAATGTCGGTTGGCAACAGTAAATGTAACAATTGATGAACACCATTCCTTTGCACAGTTTGCAAATTCCATGCACGTGCGCTGCTTTGTCATAGTGTACTCTTCTCAAGCAAGTCTTGGATCTGGGAATCCTTTACCTTTTGGCATTGCAATGATTCCACACAGCAGTTGGTGATCGTGTAGGAGACATCCACCATACTGCAACCAATCATGAACCTCAGTCTGTATCAAGCCTTGACCTTGTGGCCTCCTCTACATTGGGGAAACCAAACAGAGGCTTGGGGATTGTTTTGCGGAACACCTATGCTCAGTTCGCACTAAACAACTGCACCTCCCAGTCACGAAGAATTTCAACTACCCCTCCCATTCCTCAGACAACATGTCCACCCTGGGCCTCCTGGAATGCCACGACGATGCCACCCGAAGGTTACAGGAACAGCAACTCATATTCCGCTTGGGAACCCTGCAGCCCAATGGTATCAATGTGGATTTCACAAGTTTCAAATCTCCCCTCCCCAACTGCATCCCAAAACCAGCCCAGCTTGCCCCTGCCTCCCGAACCTGTCCTTCCTCCTTCCTAACTCCTCCTCCCACCGAAAGCCCACCCCCATCTCCTACCTAAGGCCTCATCCCGCCCCCTTGACCTGTCTGTCCTCCCTGGACTGACCTATCTCCTCCCTACCTCCCCACCTACACTCACCTCTACTGGCTCCAACTCCACCTCTTTGACCGGTCTGTCTTCTCTCCACCTATCTTCTCCTTTATCCATCTTCTATCCACCTCCCCCTCTCTCCCTATTTATTTCAGAACTCCCTTCCTCTCCCCCATTCCTGAAGAAGGGTCTGGGCCCAAAACTTCAGTTTTCCTGCTCCTCTAATGCTGCTTGGCCTGCTGTGTTCATCCAGCTCTACACCTTGTTATCTCAGATTCTCCAGCATCTGCGGTTGCTACTATCTCTCAAGCCTTAACCAGCCTTCCATAATTTTAGTTTAGATGAAACTTTTGTGATCATGCGCAATAGGAAGTTCCAACTGAAGGATTTCGGATGGTCATTCTCGTCACAAAATCATAGAATCCCCACATTCTGGAAACAGACGATTTGGCCCATTGAGTCCACACTGACCCTCCAAAGAGCATCCCACCCATCCCTGTAACTGTGCATTTTTCATGGCCAATACATCTAGTCTGCACATCCCTGAACACTATGGGCAATTTTCTATGGCCAAACACCTAATCTGCACATCACTGGACTGTGGGAGGAAACTGGAGCACTCAGAGGAAACCCACGCAGAAACGAGGAGAATGTGCAAACTCCACACAGACAGTCACTTGAGGCTGGAATTGAACTCGAGTCCCTGGCGCTGTTAGGCAGCAATTCCATCCACTGAGCTACCGTGCTGTCATAGAAGGGTCAGATTTTCACCTAGAACAGTATTGGGGAACTGGATCTCACTGGCTGAAAGGAATGAAGAGAGGGAGACCCCAATAACATTTTAAAAGAGTTTGTTAACGTATTCAAGGTGCTGTAACCTTCAGGATAGGAGGAAGTGAAATTAGAGGATGATTACTTGCTGGCTAGCACAGACAAGATGGGCTAAATGATCTCCTTCCATTTTGTAAATTCATATGAATTAAATTGACATCAATGGTAACTGGGACCCAGATCTCTTCTGAGAGCAATATTGGATCAAATTAGGGGGCTTTACACATGTGCAGGACTACAAGTAATTCTGGTCAATCAGTGGAAAGAGTTCATATAATGTCCTAATACTTACTCAACTGCTTTGACAGATGAACAAATATCTATATAAAAAAAATCAATTTTAAGAAAGGGAGGTTAAAAATTAAAGCATCATCATAAGTTGTTCAACTTAACGGAAATTGACATTTTTTTCAGAACCAGATACTTTGAAATTGAGACTTGAGAACTTTGGTTTGCTGTGTCTAGAAATTATTTAGTCAAGAGCAAGGGTTGGATTTTTTCTCCTTTTGAATGCACTAAAGAGGCAACAGAATGCTCAATAATCTGCCTTGAAAGAAATCATATTCATGCTGTCAAGTACTTGTCCAAAAATCAGCAGTCAGTTCCTGGTGCTCTCAGTTATTTATATGTATCCGACAAGGTCAGAGCATTCAGTTCTTCACCAAGAATAATGCTGCTATGGGTCGATATTAGATGCTTCACCAGCGCCTTGGAAATACAATCTGGTTGGCTGCATAGTTTGATGAGACCTCCCCCTTAAACACCTGAAAAATTACTCTGTAGTGTAGTCCCTGTCGAAATGTCTTCGAATTTGGACATGGTTGACGAAATCATCCTCAAATACTTCACCACTGTAATCCAAACACCTCTCCCTCATTTCAGTCTTATCTATTCAATCAAAGAATCTTTATGATGTACCTCTGATTTCCTTAAAGATCTATTGTTCTTCCCACCCCATCCCAGGTTTTCAATCTGTATACCGTCCGTCAATAGGTTAACCATCTTCAGCTGCTTCATCAACGACCTTCCCTCCATTGTAAGGTCAGAAGTGGGGACGTTTGCCAATGATTGCGGTGTTCATTACTATTCGTGACTCCTAAGATAATGAAGCAGTCCATGTTAAAATGCAACAGGATCTGGACAATATCTGGTTTTGGGATGACAAGTGGCAACTAATATCTGTGCCGCAGAAATACCAGGCAATGACCATCTCCAGTAAGAGACAATCTAACCACTGCCCCTTGACATTCAATGGCATCACCATCAACGAGTCCCCCACTATCAACATGCCAAGCATTACTGAAATTGAAATGGACCAACCGTAGACATATCATGACTACAAGAGGGGATCAGAGACTAGGAATCCTGTCGTGAGAAACGCACCTCCTTGAATCCTGACAGCCTGTCCACCATCCACGTAGCACAGGTCAGGAGTGTGATGGAATACTCTCGAGGTGCGCCTCCAACAACACCCAAGAAGCTCACCACCATCCAGGAAAAGGCAACCTGTTTGATTAGGACCACATCGGATAATTTCAAGACTCACTCCCTTCACCATCGCTGTGCATTGTCAACAGTGTGCACCATCCATCCACAGTGAATTGTAGCATCTCATGGAGGCCACTCCAACAGTGTCTTCTAAATTTGTGACCTTTGCCTTCTAGGTGGCCCAGTGGCTCAGTGGTTAATACTGCTGCCTCACAGTGCCAGGGACCCAGGTTCAATTCTACCCTCAGATGACTGTGTGGAGTTTGTGTGTTCTCTGTGTGGATGGGGATCTGCAGTCTAGAAGGATTAGCTGCAGGGATGAGATGGGATGGGGTGGGTCTGGGTGGGATAGTTGTCAATGTGGGCTCATTGGCTGAGTTGCCTGCTTACACACTGTAGGGACGCAATGACTGACTATCCAGGGATTTTTTAAAAAATATCCATTCATGGTTGTGGGTGTCACTGGCTGAAACAATGCTTAATCTCTTGTTGCCGAGACTTGGAATTATATCATAATTTCATCATTGTCATTAGATCAGAATCCTGGACCTCTCTTCCTAACAGCATTGTGGGTGTTCCCACACCCCAAGGACAGCAGTGGTTCAAGGTAGAAGCTCACTACCACCTTCTCAAGGGGAAATTAAAGATGGCAATAAATTCAGCCGACCCACACTAATACCCACATCCCATGAATGAATTATAAAAAATTATCAGAAAACACATCGGTGAGTTCCACATGTACTTTGATGGTCAACCAACTGTATCTCAGTACCATCTCCTTTAAATCATCTTCTTCCTCTGAATTGTTACACTATTTGGCTAATATCCAGTAAAAGTGCAAAAGACATACATTTATACTGCACCTTTCACAGCTGTAGGATGAAGCAAATTGCTTTACAGCTACAGTGTAGTAACCATTAGACAATGTAAAATGTGACAGCCATTTTGTGGACAGCAAGTTACTACAAACAGAATGTTATATTGACCAGATAAGCTGTAATTTGTGATTTTCTTTGTGAGGTAAGTATTGGCCAAGGCACCAGCCCTTCTTCAACAAAATGCCTAGGGTTTTTATTTACATCTAACTGAGAGGGAGGCTTTAGGCCTCAAGTCTTAGAGCAGCACTTGAAATGAGAGCTTTCTTACACAGAGGCAAGTAAGGTACCATACAGTACTATATGAGAAGGAATTTTCTATAATAAATATATAGATGATTAATTTGCAACCAGGACAATCCTTTGACCCCAAGGTGAACTCCAAAGTCTATATGTCACCTGTAAGACACTCCACTGCTGTAACACTGACTACTCTGTGTCTAGCTTGGTTGAAACACTCAGTCATGTCTTCTTATCTTCAAAATGTGAACATTTCAATGCTCCACTAATAATCTTCCACATCACATTGTCCATAAACATGAATTTATTGAAAAGATTCTGTTGCCTATGTTCAAACACACACAAAATACCATTTCTCAATGTCACAAAGTCACCGAGTCATACAGCATGGAAACAGACCCTTCGGTCCAACTCATCCATGCTGACGAGAAGTCCCAATCTGACTAGTCTGATTTTCCAGCATTTGGTCCATATCCTTATAAACCCCTTCCTATTCATATACCCATCCAGAAACCGTTTAAATGCTGTAATTTTACCTACCTCTGCCACTTCTTCTGGCAGTTCTATCCAAATACACACCCCCCTTGTGAAAAAGTTACTCCTCAGGTCCTTTTTAAATCTTACCCCTCTCACTTTAAACCTCTGTCCTCTAGATTTAGGCTTCCCACCCGAGGAGAAAAACCTTAGCTGTTCACCCTATTCATGTTCCTCATGGTTTTATAAACCTCTATAAGGTCATCCTTTAGCCTCTGATGCTCTGGGGGAAAATAGGCCCAATCCATTAGGCTTCACCCTACAGCTCAACCCTCCAAACTGAGCAACATTCTTGTAAATCTTTTCTGCACCCTCTCAAGATTAACAATTTCTTTCCGACAGAAGGGCAACCAGAATTGGATGTAATATTCCAAAAGTGGCCTCACCAGTGTCCTGTACAGCCACAATATGACATTCCAACTCCCGTACTCAAATGTTCTGACCAATGAAGGTAATGTGCCAAGCACCTTCTTCACCACCTGAGGCTCCACTTTCATGGAACCATGCACCTGCATCCCTCAGTCTCTTTGTTCAGCAACACACTCTGAGGCCCTGCCATTAACTGTATAAGTCATGCCCTTATTTGCCTTATTAAAATGCAACACCTCACATCTATCTAAATTAAATTCCATCTGCCAATCCTCGGTCATGGGCCCATCTGATCAAAGTCCCATTGTACTCTGAGATTATTTTCTTCACTGTCCATTACAGTGCCAATTTTGGTGTCACCTGCAAACTTACTAACCATGTGTCCTATGTTTACATCCAAATCATTGACATAAATGACAAAAAGCAATGGACAACTGATCCCTGTGGGACACAACTGGGTCCAAGGTCTCTAGTCTGAAAAGCAACCGTCCGCTACCACGATAACAAAGTGTGAAACTGGATGAACACAGCAGGTCAAGCAGCATCTCAGGAGCACAAAAGCTGATGTTTCGGGACTAGACCCTTCATCAAAGTGGGGGATGGGGAGAGGGTTCTGGAATAAATAAGGAGAGAGGGGGAGGCGGACCGAACATGGAGAGAAAAGAAGATAGGTGGAGAGGAGAGTATAGGTGGGGAGGTAGGGAGGGGATAGGTCAGTCCAGGGAAGACGGACAGGTCAAGGAGGCGGGATGAGGTTAGTAGGTAGGAAATGGAGGTGCGGGTTGGGGTGGGAGGAAGGGATGGGTGAGAAGAAGAACAGGTTAGGGAGGCGGGGACAAACTGGGCTGGTTTTGGGATGCAGTGGGGGGAGGGGACGAGCTGGGCTGGTTTTGGGATGCAGTGGGGGAGGGGGATATTTTGAAGCTTGTGAAGTCCAAATTGATACCATTGGGCTGCAGGGTTCCCGGGCGGAATATGAGTTGCTGTTCCTGCATCCTTCGGGTGGCATCATTGTGGCACTGCAGGAGGCCCATGGTGGACATGTCGTCTGAGGAATGGGAGGGGGAGTTAAAATGGTTCGCGACTGGGAGGTGCAGTTGTTTATTGCGAACCGAACGGAAGTGTTCTGCAAAGCGGTCCCCAAGCCTCCGCTTGGTTTCCCCAATGTAGAGGTAGCCACACCGGGTGCAGTGGATACAGTATACAACAGTCCCTCTTCCGCACCTACACAGGCCCCAAACCCCACCTCTTCCTCCATTACATTGATGACTGTATTGGCGCCGCCTCTTGCTCCCCAGAGGAGCTCGAACAGTTCATCCACTTCACCAACACCTTCCACCCCAACCTCAAGTTCACCTGGGCCATCTCCAACACATCCCTCACCTTCCTGGACCTCTCAGTCTCCATCTCAGGTAACCAGCTAGAAACTGATGTCCATTTCAAGCCCACCGACTCCCACAGCTACCTAGAATACACCTCCTCCCACCCACCCTCCTGCAAAAATTCCATCCCCTATTCCCAATTCCTTCGCCTCTGCTGCATCTGCTCCCAGGATGAGGCATTGCACTCCTGCACATCCCAGATGTCCACGTTCTTCAAGGACCACAACTTTCTCCCCGCAGTGGTCGAGAACACCCTTGACCGCGTCTCCCGCATTTCCCGCAACTCATCCCTCACACCCTGCCCCGCCACAACCGCCCCAAGAGGATCCCCATCGTTCTCACATACCACCCCACCAACCTCCAGATACAACACATCATCCTCCGACACTTCCGCCATCTACAATCCGACCCCACCACCCAAGCCATTTTTCCATCCCCACCCTTGTCTGCCTTCCAGAGAGACCACTCTCTCCACGACTCTCTTGTCCGCTCCACACTCCCTTCCAACCCCACCACACCCAGCACCTTCCCCTGCAACCGCAGGAAGTGCTACACTTGCCCCCACACCTCCCCCCTCACCCCCATCCCAGGCCCTAAGATGACTTTCCACATTAAGCAGAGGTTCACCTGCCCATCTGCCAATGTGGTATACTGTATCCACTGTACCCGGTATGGCTTCCTCTACATTGGGGAAACCAAGCGGAGGCTTGGGGACCGCTTTGCAGGACACCTCTGCTCGGTTCACAATAAACAACTGCACCTCCCAGTTGCGAACCATTTCCACTCCCCCTCCCATTCCTCAGACGACATGTCCATCATGGGCCTCCTGCAGTGCCACAATGATGCCACCCGAAGGTTGCAGGAACAGCAACTCATATTCCGCTTGAAAAGCCTGCAGCCCAATGGTATCAATGTGGACTTCACAAGCTTCAAAATCTCCCCTTCCCCCACCGCATCCCAAAACTAGCCCAGTTCTTCCCCTCCCCCACTGCACCACACAACCAGCCCAGCTCTTCCCCTCCACCCACTGCATCCCAAAGCCAGCCCAGCCTGTCTCTGCTTCCCTAACCTGTTCTTCCTCTAACCCATCCCTTCCTCCCACCTCAAGCCGCACCTCCATTTCCTACCTACCACCTCATCCCGCCTCCTTGACCTGTCCATCTTCCTTGGATTGACCTATCCCCTCCCTACCTCCCCACCTATACTCTCCTCTCTACCTATCTTGTTTTCTCTCCATCTTCGGTCCGCCTCCCCCTCTCTCCCTATTTATTCCAGTTCCCTCTCCCCATCCCCCTCTCTGATGAAGGGTCTAGGCCCGAAATGTCAGCTTTTGTGCTCCTGAGATGCTGCTTGGCCTGCTGTGTTCATCCAGCTTCACACTTTGTTATCTTGAACACCCTGTGGAGTTTCAAATTCTCCCTGATCTCCCATATCTGACGTAAAGAGCACATCACCCCGACTAAAAGTCATTTCTGCCACTTTAACAATCTGCCGACCCAGAAATTACCTAAAAACAAACCCAACACACTTTGCTGAAAAACGCAGCATCAGTTAGCACAGTCTTACTAAAAAAACACTGCTTAATACCAATCCTTAACATTAAAAATCAAACAAGAGATGGATGTTGCCACCATTTGTTTTCCTTGACTGGGTCTAAGGGCCTGATTGATACAAAGTGAAAGGGGCTCAACCAAGACTAAGTCTTAACAAGAAGAAGATCTAGTCTTAATCAGGATGGAGTTTGTTGATGATTGCGTTCAGGTAAAATTTACTGTAGTTTGTCATTGTTATTAAAACCTGTAGATGTAGACCTTCACTTGGCAATGTTTGAAACAATCATATTTAATCCCTATCCAAGCTTGTATGTCAATGTCCAATTAGATACAGCTTAAAGCGGACCCGATTTTAACCCTTTCAGAGCCACTCCCTGCTATAACCCCCAACTTAGCTTTCCCACAGTTTTCAATTTCAAAGACTTCATTTTGAGCTCCTCCTCAAGCTCAGCCTTCCCTATCCCTGTTATTTCCTACAGCCCCAAAACCCTGTGAGGCATCTGCACACTTCCCACCTTTGAGAACAAACTCATGGTCACCTACCATAACACTCTGACCAAGGAACAGTCTCAAAGATGAAAGGCTGCATTGCAATTTGCTGGCTAATTATTGAGCAACATTTGGAAGCTCTGAGATAACATAGTGTGGAGCTGGAGGTACACAGCGTGCCAGGCAGCTTCAGAGAAGCAGGAAAGTTGATGTTTCAATTCAGGACCCATCTTCATTTTCTGTGTTCTGCTGTGTTCCTCCAGAGCCACAATGCGTTATCTCTGACTCTAGCAACAGCAGTTCTTGCTATCATTGGGAAGCTCTGAGATGTCTACTAGTTGAGTTTGCAAGAATGAAGTTAGTTTCATAGACTATTTAAGGGAGTTGAGATGAATGGGTCATTTTCCACTGAGTAAATTGTAGTGAGTGAAGGGCTATAGGGATCTGAACAACTTTTGATCTCCAGTAATGATTTTCATGAAGGAACCAACTGTTTTTAGCAAAACTGACTGAAGAAACAAAAATGTGTTGATAGGTTGAAAGCAAACATGTCAGGAGGATACAAAAGACAAAATATTACAGCCCCCTGTACCACCAAAGACATTGATGAGCAAGTTGGGAGTATATCACAGAATTAGCAGTGTGGAGGCTCCTGCCTTCAGGATCAAACATTCCCTTTGTTTTATTTATTCATGGGATGAGGGTGTCACTGGCTAGACCAGCATTTATAGCCCATCCCCAAATGTCTTGAGGGCAGTTAAGAGTCAAACACATTGCTGGAGGTTTAGAGTGCCATGTAGGCCAGACCAAGTACAGATGGCAATTTCAAAAACAGAAGTTGCTGGTAAAGCTCAGCAGGGTCTCGCAGCATCTGTGAAGGAAAATCAGAGTTAACATTCTGGGTCCAGTGGCCCTTCCTCAGAACTGATGGTAGCTAGGAAAATGTTGGTTTATATGCAGAAGATAGGGAGGGGGTGGAGTTAGGGAATAACCGATATGATAAAGAATTAAGGCCAAAGAGACAGAAGAGCAGTTGGATAGACATAGGAGTTGCTAATGATCAGGCTGGGAGGGTGAATAGTTGTTAATGGGGACTGTTAGTGACTAACAAAGGGGGGTATGTAATGGCAGGCTGTGTGGTAACAAGGCCTGGTGTGTGGGGTAGGGGCTGGGACATGGGAGAGTTTAGGCCCTAAAATTATTGAACTCAATATTGAGTCCAGAGGTTGTAGGGTCCCCAAGCAGAACACTGCAGTAAGCCTGAGACAGAGATGTTGGCCAGGGAACAGGGTGATGCATTAAAGTGGCAGGCAACACACCTGATGATCTTCTAGATGCTGGTGGGATGGTAGGTGAGGATAAGGGGAACACTATCGCTGTTGCGGTAGGGAAGAGAAGAGGGGGAGGGTGGAAATGGAAACAGAAATGCCAAGGAAGGGAGGAGTCAGAGATAGACCAGGTGAAAGTGAGGGCAGGGTGGAAATTGGAAGCAAAATCAAAGAACATTTTCAATTCTGGACGAAAGAGGGAAGCAATGATATTATCGATGTATTGGAGAAAGAGTTGTGGGCGGGAGCTGGAATATGACTGGAATAAGGAATGTCCCATGTACCCCACGAAGAGACAGGCATAACTGGGGCCCATGTGGGTACCCATGGCCACCCCTGTGACCTGAAGAAAATGAGAGAAGTTAAAAGAGCATTTGTTGAGGGTGAGGACAAGCTCAGCCAAGTGGAGGAAGGTCGTGGTGGGTGGGGACATTTCAGACCTTTTGCTTCAGGATGAAGTGGAAAGCCCTGAGACCATCCTGGTGGGGAATGGGTGTGGAGAGAGATTGCACATCCATAGTAAAGAGGAGGCATCTGGAGCCTGCAAACTGCAAATCCTGAAACTGCCCTTCCCTGAAGGACATTAGTGACCCAGATGGGTTTTCCCAACAGTCAGCAGTGTATTCATGCTCATCATTCGACTCTTAATTCCAGATTTTTATTGAATTCAAATTTCACCACCTGCCGTGGTCAGACTTGAACCCTGGTCCCCAGAACATTGGCTGGGCTTCTTGATTAACAGCCCAGCAATAATACCACAAGACTATTGCCCCACACTAGCCTACACCTCCCTGGATATTATGGGCAAACCACCTCATCTGCACAGCTTGGAATTGTGGGAGGAAACTGGAGCACCCAGCAGAAGCCCACACAGACACAGGGAGAATGTGCAAACTCAGAATACCTGATGGCCTGCTCAAGCACTTGGTATAGAAATAATGAATCAAATGTAATTGCACACGGACTCAATGAGTTCTTATTATAGTCAATCTGTTCACTTCAAGAAGCATGAAACCATCCAAATTAAATTAGATTGAAATTTGAGCTAATACGATAGCTAAGGGGCTTTCAAACAGATATATTAAGGACACATGCTGGTGTCCCCCAGGTTTCTAGTCTTTAGTTTGTAATTCAAAATGGGCTGGAATTTTCATGTGCCAGCTCTTCTTTCATTTGATTTTATCCAATGATAACTTGTTTTTATGTAGTGTCCTTGATGTTATCAAACAAATTTTGACTCCTGGCCTGTTCACGAACATAAGTACATGGGAAATAAGGGCAGGGGCAGGCTATACAATCTCTAAAGCTGCTCCAACATTCAATATCGACCAGCTGATCTTTGCTCTTAACTCTCCTGCCTGATACCTATATCACTTCACAGTCCAAACAACTATTGATCTAAATAAGAACAAAGTACCTCAGATGCTGAAATTTAAAAAAAACAGAACATGCTGGAGAAACCTCTCGGCATGACAGGTTGGCACAACATTGAGGGCCGAAGGGCATGTACTGTGCTGTAATGTTCTGTGTTCTATGTTCTAAACTCAGTAAGTCTGTAGAGAAAGAAGCAGAGTTAACGTTTTGAATCCAATGATTCTTCTTAGGAACTGTTGTGAAGAGGTGTCATATCACACATGAAATGTTTCCCAGAGTAGAAATGTTAATTACTAAGGAACAGAGGTTCAAAGCAAAAGGGGAAAAGTGTAAAAGAGATATGTTTTACCCAAATGTGGGTTAGTGCCTGAAATTTGCTGCCAGAGGAGATGGTGGAGATGGATTCACTAGCAACGTTTAAGAGGCACCTTGACAGATACTGGAATAGGCAGGGAATAGAGGGATACGGGCGCATAGAGGGAAAAGGCTTTTAGTTTTAGAAGGCATTATGTGTCAGCAGAGTCTTGGTGGGCTGAAGGGCCTGTTCCTGTGCTGTGCAGTTCTTTGTTATCCCAGGGCAGGGGGAAGTCCTGTTGTACTGTGGAATGGGGATCATGAAAAGCGAGGATACTGGGGTTTCAGAGCAAGGTCAGGGAGGTGGTTGTCTTCACATACCTTTGTGTTGAGTTCTAGTCCTTCGAACAGGCACTGCGTTTGATCGAGGGAGATGCAGTACCGACTGATGGCACGTAGGTTCAGAGCTACCTACAGATGGGTTAATCCTAATTTGCATCAGGGACAGGCAATAGGTTTATAAGGGTCAATCATGCAGGCTCTTATGGTGCAGTTGCAGATGTTTCATAACATCCCTGAACAGATTGTTTAGAAAAAATTCTAAAGGTTAACAATGAGGCTTCCCACCCAGAACTTAGGAAGATGACAGGTTGAGGTCTGCCAGCACAACACCTGATTAGATATCCTTCCCACCTCTTAACTCCCTTTAAGGAAGGAAACCTGCAATCCTTCCCCAGTCTGATCTAGACGTGAGTCCAGACCCAGAGCAATGCAGTTGACTCTTCACTGCCCTCTGAATTAGTCGTAGCAAACCACTCAGTTCAAGAACTGTTAGGGTCAGTCAACACATTTTCCATGAAAGAATTTATAAAAAGAAAGATTGATGGAATACTGACTAACAATGGGCTAAATATCTGATTATGGTAAATGGATCTTTGGTGAGGTAATTTCTAAGCTTCAGGGTCATCCAAACTCGAAGGAATATTTATTAAACAGAATGACCAGTTTGATCTGCGAGACCAGACAAATCTTAAGGATTATATTATAGAAGAGCTCAGGAATCGCATTTAGGACTAAGATTGACCTCACCAAATATTTTCAAAGTACAGCAGAGCATAGATATGTCAGAGATGGTGGGTTATGTCCTTTCCACTGTGAGTACAGTACTTAAGGGTCAATTGTAACATTTGCAAGTTGCAATGGGGGTTAGAAGCCAGAAGATTTAATAACTTAAAGAATGAGTAGAACAAGCCATCAAATAATGATGTGAATTCAGGGTCTCAGAAGGAACTGGACATGAGTAAAATTTTCAGACAGTAGAACTCACAGAACATTGGAGCATTGCAGATCAATTTCATCATGGCACTGCGCATTTTAGTACATAAAGACTTTGGAGCACTGTGCATGGGTCAAATTATGTTAGGGGCTACAACATCTTGAATTTTCTTGGTGCTTAAGGACCGAAGAATATTTCTTCTGCCTCTATTAACTTGTCAGTCAAATACTGGTGATCATAGTGATGAGATAGGATACCTGATTCCCATGAGGGTGTGTAAGAGAGCATAGGCAATTTAGATTGAGCGGGAGGGTACTCTGTGATTGAGAGAGTGAAGCACACAATGTAGGAAGTGTGGGTTTGACAAGCCCAATGACCTTTCCTCGGACTCTGCACTGTACGTTGCTCAAACTGTTCTGATGGAAATTTCAGATCCCACAAACATGTCAAGGAAGTGCCATGAAACAACATCCAGCTACAGTTTTCATTTTTCACACTGGTTAAGCTTTGCAAACGACGTAAACATGGTTTGCCCTACAATCTGCTGAATGTCTCAGAATAATGTCCAGTTCCCTGTCAATGAGCATCTATTTAATGAACACAGTGACATTCTACTTTTTAAAACATCAAACACAATAACATGGCAAGTAATTTTGAGCATTTAAGAAAATGACACTGATAGACTTGGCCAGAACTTTCTGGTGTAAGTGAGGTTACTCTGAAGAGAAGAGTATTCTTGTCGCATCTCACTTGTTTGGGACTGGGATCAGATGTAAAGCCTTTCCTGCCCTTTCGAAATCTCCAACAGCTGCAAGTTAATCCTGAAGCAGAAGGGATGATATTATTGTCATGGAAAATCTAGAACTTTGAAAATATTTTGGTATGGTGCTTAGTATCATTGTAAATCTGAAGGTGATGGGTGTCTTTCCAATTGAGCTTTTAAATTCGTAATTCTCATCTAAAAAACACTCAGTTACATCTCCATTGACCTTGATCTGAGCAACAGAAGACAAAGCACCCAGCAAAGGAAAGAAGTTATTCAGCTTGCTGTGATAATTTAATTATTCTCCTCGGATCCATGTCACTAATGAGGTCCAGTTTTCTTTGGATTGTCTCAACTGAGTTGGCATTTCAGTGAGAGTTTTCCAAATGAACCAGGAAGGCAGACAAGCCTGACCCCTAATGCCAGTGAACAAGGAAATTAGAAGCAGAGTTAGGCCATTTGGTCTTATATTGATGGCTGCCCTGTTTCTTCCCTGAATTCCACATTCCCATCTAACCTGGTAACCTTTGACCTGCCTGACAAGACCTATCTACCTCCACCTCACAATTATTCCATGACTCTGCCTTCACTGCTTCCGGGATTTCCAGACTCTCTCAACGCCACACACAAGAGAAAACACTAAAACAGTGTACCTCATTCTGGATAACAAAGTGCGGGGCTGGATGAACACAGCAGGCCAAGCAGCATCTCAGGAGCACAAAAGCTGGCGTTTTGGGCCTAGACCCTTCATCAGAAAAAAAAACCTTGGATTCTCCAGCATCTGCAGTTCCCATTGTCGCTGCCTAATTCTGGATTTGTCCTCAGGGGAAAGATCTTTTCCATGTTTACATTGGCACGACTATTCAGGCTCTTGTAATCTTCATTCAAGTCACCCCTCTCTAAACTTCAGTGGAAACAAGCCCAGTCCGTCCAACCTTTCCTCGTTAGACAACCCATTCACCCCCGGTATCTATCCAACAAATCTCCTCACAACTAATTCTGATGAATTTACATTTCTCCTTGAATAAGGAGACCAAAACTGAGCACAGCATGTGGTCATGGTCAAGGTGTGGTCTCACAAACAGGAAGAACGTTTTTACTTTTATTTTCAATTCCTCTTGTAAGAAAGCATTCCATTAACCTTCTCAGTCACTTGCTGTTACTCCAGACCAAGTTCTTGTGACTCATGCACTTGAACACCTCAATCCTCTGTAATTTGAAACTCGACAGTCATTCACAGTTTAAATAATATTGCATTTTTTATTCTTCCTGGCAACTTCACACTTGCCCCCAAATTATACTCCCACCTGCAAGTTTTTTGCCCACTCACTTGACCTATCTACATCACAGAATTATCACAGTATGGAAGAATGCCATTCAGGCCATCGTGCCTGGTTCTATCCCTGCACACCACTTCTATCCAAGTAACCATCTAATGTGCCTCTTAAATGTCTCAATTGAACTTGTCTCCACCACATCTCCAGGCAGTGATTCCATACCCTGATGACTTGCCATGTGAAACAGGGCTTTTCTTGCATTGCCCTTACCTCATTTGCACATCACATAAAATTCATGCCCCCTTTTACAAGTTAAACCAACTTCTGTCCAGCCTGCTTATGATTTTGAAAACATTAGCTCTACACAGATCCTTGAAAGTTGCCACCCAGGTTGATAGGGCTGTTAAGAAGGCATACAGTGTTTTAGCTTTTATTAATAGAGGGATCGAGTTCCAGAACCAAGAGGTTATGGTGAAGCTGTACAAAACTCTGGTGCAGCCGCACTTGGAGTATTGTGTACCGTTCTGGTCACTGTATTATAAGAAGGATGTGGAAGCTTTGGAAAGGGTGCAGAGGAGATTTACTAGGATGTTGGCTGGTATGGAGGGAAGGTCTTACGAGGAAAGGCTGAGGGACTTGAGGCTGTTTTCATTAGAGAGAAGAAGGTTGAGAGGTGACTTAATTGAAACACATAAAATAATCAGAGGGTTAGATAGGGTGAATAGGGAGAGCCTTTTTCCGAGGATGGTGACGGCGAGCACGAGGGGGCATAGCTTTAAATTGAGGGGTGAAAGATATAGGACAGATGTCAGAGGTAGTTTCTTTACTCAGAGAGTAGTAAGGGAATGGAACGCTTTGCCTGCATCGGTAGTAGATTCGCCAACTTTAGGTACATTTAAGTCGTCATTGGATAAGCATATGGACGTACATGGAATAGTGTAGGTTAGATGGGCTTGAGATCGGTATGACAGGTCGGCACAACATCGAGGGCCGAAGGGCCCGTACTGTGCTGTAATGTTCTATGTTCTATGTTCTTCTCTGCAGGGAGAACAGTCCAACTACTTCAATCTATCTTCATAGATGAAGTTTCTCATCACTGGGACCATTCCTGAAAATCGCTTCCGCACTCTCTCCAAAGCATTCACATCTTTCCTACAATGAGGCACCCACAACTGTACACAATATTCCAGCAAAATTATCTTATGCAAGTTCAAAGTCACATCCTTGTTCTTATACTCTAATGGTCTTCATCTTTGTTATCTTGACGATGTACTTTCTAAACTATCATAATCAGCAAATTTCACCACATGCATTCAATCCACTCACCTGATTATAATGAATGATATAGAACATCGAACATAGAACAATACAGCGCAGAACAGTCCCTTTGGCCCTCGATGTTGCGCCAACCTGTGAACTAATCTAACCCCCTCCCCCCAAACTATCCCATCATCATCCATCTGCTTATCCAAGGACTGTTTAAATGCCCCTAATGTGGCTGAGTTAACTACATGGGCAGGCCGGGCGTTCCACGCCCTTACCGCTCTCTGAGTAAAGAAGCTGCCTCTGACATCTGTCTTAAACCTATCACCCCTCAATTTGTAGCTATGCCCCCGTATGCAAGGTGAAGTCATCATCCTCGGAAAAAGATTCTCACAATAAATTAACTGTTCTAAAATGTTTTAATTTGGTTTAAACTTGCTGTTACTTCCATTAAATGCCCGTAAATTTTAAGCAATCTGATTACTTTAAAGATACTTTCTCTGTATTTATGGGAAAATTAGCTTTGGCTATTTTAACTGCTGCGCCATTGGGTCCCAGAGCCACTGTTGTTTATGTTCAGTCAGTGCAGGTTTTATAGTAGGTCCGTTTGATGATAATATAGGAAATCCGCTGCCTCTGTGCTGTGGGTTGCCACTGGCCTGTATACCCTGACTGCTCTCGCTCTCCAATCACATACCCTTCAGAATGTCAGCCTCATTAACCCGATTCGTAATTTCACTGAAACTCAGAGAAATGCAGCTGGCAACTTGCGCAATATGTGCCGAAAATATTAGTGTCTGATTTTTGAGATCTTTGTGCAATATTTTCACGGAAACGTTTTGATTTATTTTCAAGTCTATTCTCAGGATGTGGGTATCAAAAGCCAAGGCCAGCACTTGTTGCCGTGGCAACTGAGTTGCTTTCTGGACAGACTGAGAGGATTGGTAAGATTGATAGTGCCGGTGTGGTGAAAGAATGTTAGGTGTACTTACCTGAGGGCATGTGCAAAGCTGATGGGTTTTGAGAATAATCTAACAGCTTCAGTCTTATTAAAACCCAGCTTTTTATTTACAGATTCCCTTAAAGTGAATACAAATTTTCCATCTGCTCTGGTCAGATCTGAACTCATGCTCTTTAGATTATTAATGCAATACATTAAGCACTACAGTGGCAGAGCTGTGAGGAGCAAAGCAATGACAATTCCTCGCACTCCTCACCCCACCCCCATCTTTGCTCCAATTCAGAAAGATTTGTTTGAAATGTAGGAGCCAGAAAGAGATGTAAGTTCAACATAAGTGCAGAAAAATTCATTGCGCTTCAAACAGTTTTAATGCCCGTGATTGAAGCTTTCGTCTCAGTCTGGACATGTTGTGTACCATTGTGTAGATTACAGCCCATACACATGGCACATAACCTGCAAAATTCTGACATTGTATCAGAGATAATAGGAACTGCAGATGCTAGAGAATCCGAGATAACAAAATGTGGAGCTGGATGAACACAGCATACCAAGCAGCATTTTAGGAGCACAAAAGCTGATGTTTCGGGCCTAGACCCTTCATCACCCTGAAACATCAGCTTTTGTGCTCCTAAGATGCTACTTGGCCTGCTGTGTTCATCCAGTTCCACACTTTGTTATCTCGGATTCTGACATTGAATCAGTTTTGTTTCATTGACATAGATTCACTGCCCTCAATCAGATCAACGTGAGGCTAGAGAAGGGTCCGGAAATGAAATGTCAGCTTCCCTGCTCCTCTGATGCTGCCTGGCCTGCTGTGTTCCTCCAGCTCCACACTGTGTTATCTCTAACTCCAGCTTCGGCAATTCAAACCACCTCTGAGTGAGATATCAACCAACTGCGAAGACTTTTCTAAACAAGGGTCCTGACTCGACATGTCAGCTTCCCTGCTGTTCTGATGCTGCCTGGCCTGCTGTGTTCCTCCAGCTCCACATTGTATTCTCACTGACTCCAGCATAGCAGTTCTTACGATCGCAATGTGAGGCTACATGGTCAGTGTTAACCTCTGAGGAATACGAGAAAACTACAAACACAATGGACTTTTAAACTATTGACAGCCACATCTGGACAGGTCATTCCACTCCTTATTAAACTGACCCCTGGAGAGATCTAATACCTGCTTTGGGACTCAGGGATTGTCTTATGAAAAAAGAGTGGAACAGGCTAAGCTTAGGTTGGCGTTTAGAAGTTGAAATATATATGATCCTGAGAGTATTGACAGAGTGGTTATGGAGAAGTTGTTTCCTCTTGAGAGAGAATTGAGAACTAAGGGTCACTATTTAAACATCAGGGTCACCCATTTAATACAGAGATGAAGAGAATATTTAGCTCCCCGAGGGTAGGGAGTCTTTGGAAGTCTTTTCCTAAAAAGTTGCTAAAAGTAGAGATTTTGAATAATTTGAAGGCAGAAGATGTTTCTTGTAAGGGACAGGTGAAAGGGTTCATGTGGGGTAGGCAGGAATGGACATGAAGCCATAAGACCATAAGACCTTAAGACCATAAGACATAGGAGTGGAAGTAAGGCCATTCGGCCCATCAAGTCCACTCCACCATTTAAATCACGGCTGATGGGCATTTCAACTCCACTTCCCTGCACTCTCCCCGTAGCCCTTGATTCCATCTGAGATCAAGAATTTGTCGATCTCTGCCTTGAAGGAATCTAACGTCCCGGCCTCCACTGCACTCCGTGGCAATTAATTCCACAAGCCCACCACTCTCTGGCTGAAGAAATGTCGTCTCATTTCCGTTTTAAATTTAGCCCCTCTAATTTTAAGGCTGTGCCCACGGGTCCTAGTCTCCCCGCCTAACGGAAACAACTTACTAGCATCCACCCCTTCGAAACCATACATTATCTTGTAAGTTTCTATTAGATCTCCCCTCAACCTTCTAAACTCTAATGAGTACAATCCCAGGATCCTTAGCCGTTCATCATATGTTAAACCTACCATTCCAGGGATCATCCGTGTGAATCTCCGCTGGGCACGCTCCAGGGCTAGTATGTCCTTCCTGAGGTGTGGGGCCCAAAATTGGACACAGTATTCTAAATGGGGCCTAACTAGAGCTTTATAAAGCCTCAGAAGCACATCGCTGCTTTTATATTCCAACTCATTTGAAATATTGCGTGCAGTTCTGGTCGCCCCATTACAGGAAGGATGTGGAAGCATTGGAAAAGGTGCAGAGGACATTTATCAGGATGTTGCCTGGTCTGGAGCGCAGGCCCTATGAAGAAAGGCTGAGGGACTTAGGTCTGTTCTCATTGGAGAGAAGGAGGCTGAGAGGGGATTTAATAGAGACATACAGGATGATCAGAGGATTAGATAGGATGGACAGTGAGAGTCTTTTTCTGAGGATGTTGACTTCATCTTGTACAAGGGGGCATAGCTACAAATTGAGGGGTGTTAGATTTAAGACAGATGTCAGAGGCAGGTTCTTTACTCAGAGTGGTAAGGGTGTGGAACGCCCGGCCTGCCATTGTAGTTAATTCAGCCACATTAGGGGCATTTAAACAGTCCTTGGATAAGCATATGGATAATGATGGGATAGCGTAGGGGGAGGGGGTTAGATTAGTTCACAGGTGGGCGCAACATCGAGGGCCGAAGGGCCTGTTCTGCGCTGTATTGTTCTGTGTTCTATTACATTCGCTTTCTTAATCACGGACTCTACCTGCTAGTTAACTTTTAGAGAATCTTGGACCAACACTCCCAGATCTCTTTGTACTTCTGCTTTATGAATTTTCTTACCGTTTAGAAAATAGTCCATGCCTGTATTCTTTTTTCCAAAGTGCAAAACCTCACATTTACTCACATTGAATTTCATCAGCCATTTCCTGGACCACTCTCCTAAACTGTCTGAATCTTTCTGCAGCTCCCCCACCTCTTCAGTATTACCTGCCTGTCTACCTATCTTTGTAGGCCACAATCTGGTCAGGTGATTGGATGATTTGGTGGAGCAAAAGGAGCTAGAAGGTGCAAACGTTCTTTCCCTAACTCTGGGCCAGAAGATCAGGTTCAAATCCCACAAATGTAAATTTAAAATTCCTGTAGTAGAAAATTAGATAATATTCATAAAATGGAGACCAAGGATAATAGGTCTGCCCCCTTCAAATTCCTACAATGCTTTATCTTTCTGAAAAAGTAGCAGTGTTGTTTTGTCGAGCTGTTTGGGTGACTGGGTAACTTGGTGTTTTCACCGTTTTTCCTTAAAGTGCTGAGATATCCCTTGAAGCTTGTAGCAAACGTTGGGGCATTGCAGGGTCTGGAGGCCACTACGTCCCCCTTCTGTATCATTTTAACTTACAACCATCCTTGTTTCCTGTCCGGGTTTGAGTTCATGGTTCTGAAAGGGCGAATGATTCAGACTACCTTCAGCTTCGCCCTGTCAATGGTTTTCCCTCCTTTATTCTAGATCAGCCTACCCAGTCAAATTTATTGTCAGTCTGATACCTCGACAAAGTGAAATTTCACATCATTTAAAGGGACTTAGTCAGTGTAACCAGTGATACTCTCCAATGCCCTCACTGCTGTTCTCACTGAGTTTTCAAACCAGCAAAATTAACCCCAGGTGGAATGGATTTACAGTTATATTTCAGCTTGTTTTTCAAGTTTACCAATATCAGCACTGATGAATATTGTTCCCTAACTGTTGGCTTATGTGTATTTAAGTATCATAGAGTCCCTTACTTTTAAGACCACTTGGCCTATTGAGTCCACATTGACCCTTCAAAGAGCATCCCACCCAGACTAACCTCCCTACTCTATCCCCACATTTACCATAGCTAATCCACTGAAGCCTACACATTCCTGGATACTATGGACAAATTAGAATGGCCAATCCACCGAACCTACATGTCTTTGGACTGTGGGAGGAAACTGGGACAGTGGGAACCCATGCAGACTAGGGGAGAATGTGCAAACCACACACAGACAATCGTACGAGGTGGAATCAAACCAGGGTCCCTGGCACCTTGAGGCAGCCGTGCTAACCACTGAGCCACCGTGCCGCCCATGATGCTGTGACTAAAACATTTTTATTATTGTTTATTAATATTGATTGTGATAATCAATTTAAAATTACATTGTGGAAATACATACTGTATTGTAGAACATTTAATAGTTCAAGAAAATGACCACTTCCACTGATAATAATTACCTGAGTGAGTATTTGGTGTCTCATTCCCTTCATACTGAGTGGGAGTTACAACATCAATCAGAGACAGTTATAACATGTCCATTCTACTTCAAATTTAAGCAGAGTAGTTGAACCCACCTTAAAAACAACAGGATATTCAATCGGATAAGAATGAAAGAAAACTGCTCTGAATTGTTATATTTCAGAGTATTTTTATCTCAGCGTAAAAGGAATTCTTTATAAGAGCCCTCTTTCTTGAGTCTGAAAATGGCTACTCTGTCAACCTGATAACAAAGTGTGGAGCTGGATGAACACAGCAGGCCAAGCAGCATCTCAGGAGCACAAAAGCTGTCGTTTCGGGCCTAGACCCTTCATCAGAGAGGGGGATGGGGAGAGGGAACTGGAATAAATAGGGAGAGAGGGGAGGCTGACTGAAGATGGAGAGAAAAGAAGATAGGTGGAGAGGAGAGTATAGGTAAGGAGGTAGGGAGGGGATAGGTCAGTCCAGGGAAGACGGACAGGTCATGGAGGCGGGATGAGGTGGTAGGTAGGAAATGGAGGTGCAGCTTGACGTGGGAGGAAGGGATGGGTGAGAGGAAGAACAGGTTAGGGAAGCGGAGACAGGCTGGGCTGGTTTTGGGATGCAGTGGGGGGAGGGGACGAGCTGGGCTGGCTTTCTGATGCAGTGGGGGAAGGGGAGATTTTGAAGCTTGTGAAGTCCACATTGATACCATTGGGCTGCTGGGTTCCCAAGCGGAATATGAGTTGCTGTTCCTGCAACCTTCGGGTGGCATCATTGTGGCACTGCAGGAGGCCCATGATGGACATGTCGCCTGAAGAATGGGAGGGGGAGTTAAAATGGTTTGCGACTGGGAGGTGCAGTTGTTTGTTGCGAAGTGAGCAGAGGTGTTCTGCAAAGCGGTCCTCTAGCCTCTGCTGTGTTTCCCCAATGTAGAGGAGGCCACACTGCGTACAATGGATACAGTATACCACATTGGCAGATGTGCAGGTGAACATCTGCTTGATATGGAAAATCATCTTGAGGCCTGGGATAGGGGTGAGGGAGGAGATGTGGGGGCAAGTGTAGCACATCCTGCGGTTGCAGGGGAAGGTGCCAGGTTTGGTGGGGATGGAGGGGAGTGTGGAGCGGACAAGGGAGTCCTGGAGAGAGTGGTCTCTCCAGAAGGCAGACAAGGGTGGGGATGGAAAAATGTCTTGGGTGGTGGGGTCGGAGTGTAGATCGCGGAAGTGTCGGAGGATGATACGTTGTATCCAGACGTTGGTGGGTGGTATGTGAGAACGAGGGGGATCCTCTTGGGGCAGTTGTGGCGGGGCCGGGGCGTGAGGGATGAGTTGCGGGAAATGTGGCAGACGTGATCAAGGGCGTTCTCGACCACTGCGGGGGAAAAGTTGCGGCGCTGGAAGAACGTGGACATCTGGGATGTGCAGGAGTGGAATGCCTAATCCTGGGAGCAGATGCAGTGGAGGTGGAGGAATTGGGAATAGGGGATGGAATTTTTGCAGGAGGGTGGATGGGATGAGCTGTATTCTAGGTAGTTGTGGGAGTCAGTGGGCTTGAAATGGACATCGGTTTCTAGCTGGTTGCCTGAGATGGAGATTGAGAGGTCCAGGAAGGTGAGGGATGTGTTGGAGATGGCCCAGGTGAACTTGAGGTTGGGGTGGAAGGTGTTGGTGAAGAGGATGAACTGTTCGAGCTCCTCTGGGGAGCAAGAGGCGGCGCCGATGCAGTCATCAATGGAAGAGGTGGGTTTTGGGGCCTGTGTAGGTGCGGAAGAGGGACTGTTCCACATAACCTACTCTGTCACCCTGTTTGTTTATACATGGGTTTAAGAACTTATAATCTATTGCTGTAGTTGTGGGATTCTTGTTGTGCTGTGGACGTGTCTGAATGTCTGGGCCCAGTGGCGCAGATTTAAGTCCTACCTGCTCCAGAGCTGTGAAGTAACAGCTAGGTTTGAAAATATCAGTCTCTGTGGCAGAGGAGGTTTCCAATTTTCATTGCATGTGCACTAAAGCAAATATTACCACTTTGCTTACATTGTCTCCCTTATGAATTCTTATGGTTCATTTAATTTGCCTATAGTGTTTATCTTAAATGTGTTTGGCTATTTTCCAACAGTAAAGCTTCAAAGGTCCATGCTTTTCTGTATGGTGTTTACTTTTAGCTTCTTGACATGCATTCAAATGCTGATTACAGCACATTCTATTTTCATTAACTTCTATTAACATATATAACACCTCAACACTTTACATTACATTGGTCACTTTCTTCACAATCTGATAATGTCACACAGCCCTAGGTAGAAAACTAAGGAGTGTGGCACTACATGCTGATGAAAACAGACATGGAATCTCTAGATTAGTCATTTATACCCATTGTTACTGTGTAATAAACTGTCTTATTTTTAAGACCAGTGATTCTTTTTGTTTGGACTCCGGAGTGGTTTCTCCTTGTACCAAACTTAACCAAACAGATTCTCAGACAAAGTGTAGAAAAGAGGACTGTTGGCAGCTCAAGCCACCACTAAATGGTTCCACAGATATAAACCTGGCTGGTCTTGCAGATCGCACTCCTGTTGCTGCAGAGAGACCTTGAGCAGTCTGTGAGAGATTGAAAGCAGGGTGGACACCCGTGGAGTCTGCGAAG
Organism: Stegostoma tigrinum; assembly: GCF_030684315.1. Lineage (NCBI taxonomy): Eukaryota > Metazoa > Chordata > Chondrichthyes > Orectolobiformes > Stegostomatidae > Stegostoma > Stegostoma tigrinum. The sequence continues at coordinate 54,617,246 of NC_081373.1, forward strand.
AGAGGGTGGTTTCCACTGAATGCTTTCTCCAGCTGCTATCCCTCGGTGGTGATGGGTTTAACCATACGGGTTTGGAGTGAGGAGAACATCTTGCCAGTGGGTTAGGGAAGTAACTGAATAAAGGTAGGCAGGAGGTGGGGCGGATCTTTTCCAGTGATGTGCCTGTTAAAAAGACCTCCTGACATGGATAGATGGGCAAGGTGGGTCAGGTTGGGGAGTATTGCTCAAGACTGGGAGCCAGGCAAAGGGGCGTTAGTGGTGGAACAGTGTCTGTGATGATGTATTGTCGAGATGAGTTGCATGTCAATACATTTGGAGTAAACAGATTGGTCCCACACTGAGACTATGTCTGACAAATGCCAGGGAGAGCCAGAAGAATCAGCTAGGGAATCAGCTTGTGATCCCCATGAGCTATCAAACAGTAGACGGAGGACTTTCTGACTGGGTTTAACATTTTGCTGCAATCTTGATGACATGTTGTTTGTACAATTCCTCAAGGGTGATTTCCCAACAAACAATTTAGGGCCCTGCCTCATGAGAGTTTGAACATTATTTTTCTTTGTAACATATCTGTTAATGAAAAGCATGCAGCAGTAAAAGTTATTGCAAGACCCATCTGGTTCACAAATGTCCTTCAGCGAAGGAATCCTAAGCTCTTTACCGCAATCTAACGTTTATGCGTTGTGTGAAGGGATTTAAGAGGCAAAAGTAGTCAGAACTGTGAAAGGAGGAAAATGCATCCCTCAGCAAGAGAAAGGACGAAGAGTTTCTGCGAATTGGTGGGAGGCGAGCTAAGGGTTGCTGTGGTTTAGGTCAAGAAGATAGAATGTAAAATGGGGCAGGAGAAGGAAGTAGAGCAGCTCTTTGGTGAAATGAAGAAAGTTGGCGAAAACTGAAGAGATAAAGGAAACCATTTTAAAAACAAGTTGTAAGCAGCGTAGAATACCAATATATTTGTATCTGAACCAAGAATGCTTCTGTTGGAATCTGGGGAAAGTCCCTGTGTGTTGTGTTGTCATCTTCTGCTGTACAAGAATTTTGGATTTATCTATCATGTATGTCGGTACAAGCCGCACAGTACTCATAGAATCCCTACAGTGGGGAGCAGGCCATTTGGCCCAATGAGTACACACTGACCTTCCAAAGAGCAGAGCACCCCCCCCTACCCTATCCCTGTAATGCTGCATTCCATATGGACAATCCACCTAATCTGTTTCTTTAGACTGTGGGAGAAAACCAGAGCACCTGGTGGCTCAGTGGTTAGCACTGCAGCCTCACAGCACCAGGGAGCAAGGCTCATTTCCAGCCTCGGGTAACTGTCTGTGTGGAGTTTGCACGTTCTCCCCGTGTCTGTGTGGGTTTACTCCAGGTGCTCCGGTTTCTTCCCACAGCCCAAAGATGTGCAGACTAGGTGGATCGGCCATGCTAAATTGCCCGTAGTGTTCAGGGGTGTATGGGTTATAGGGGGATGGGTCTGGGTGGGATGCTGCAAGAGGCAGTGTGGACTTGTTGGGCTGAAGGGCCTGTTTCCACACTGTAGGGAATCTAATCTAATCTAATCACCTGGAGGAAACCCACGCAGACACAGGGAGAACATGCAAACTCCACACAGAGAGTCACCGAAGGTTGGAATCAAACCTGGTCCCTGGTGCTGTGAGGCAGCAGTGCTAACCATTGAGCCACCGTGGGTTAAGTGATTGCCATCAGTATATATTGTACCGGATTCACCTACCACAACTTTCCACGCTGAGACTTGAACCCATGCCCCTAGAATATTTGGTGCTGGATTGCTAGCCCAGTGACATCACCACTACACCACTGCGTCCCCATTCTCTTCATAAATTTATATGTTCATGGCTGTTTTGGGTTTATCAGCTTTCTTGTAACTGTGTCGATTTTATTGAAGCTCTTGAAATATTTGCTTTAGATATTTGTACTTGTGCATGCATAAACACACACCTTTAAAATACACAGCATTAACTAAATTGGTATAAATAATAAGTTTGCATTGTCATCTTTCACTTTAATTTCATGTGATGTGACTTTGAAATCTTGTATCAGTCAGTGCATATCGCATTTTGTACACATTTAGTAATGCAGGTACAAGAGGCTCATGTCCTAATAGAAAAAAAATGCCTAGTGTTTCTTCTTGTCTTTTCCACATGAACCGAAGTGCAATGACTGAGTGACTGGGAGCACAACTCCAGCAGGTTTCAAATAGTATTACAAATTTGTAAAAGCATTCAAGGATCTACTCAACTTCTTCTGATACAGCCTCTTCCCAGTCTCTTGATTGGCACCTTATATAATGACTTATTAAGTTTTCAGTAAAAACAGAGAATGCTATGAGTACTCAACAGTGTGTGGGAAGATGGAGAGCAACAGAGTTAATGGACTGGACATTTGTGAAGGAGGTTGGAAGCCTTGCCAACAGTGGCATCTCACATTAAAGGTGAAAGCACTGCATGATATCTCGCTGATGTTTCCATTCCAGAGAAAAGAAAATGAAAAGACCTCTTGCATCAAAATAAATGCAGTTTAGTCCCCCAGTGTGCTGCCCTGGTCATCCTGTTATGGGAAGGATATTATCAAACTGGAGAGGGTCAGAAGAAAAAATTACCAGGATGCTGCTGGGAATACAGGGTCTGAGATATAAAAATAGACTGGTTAGGCTGGGACCTTTTTCCACTGGAGTGTAGGAGGTCGAGGAGTGACTTTATTGAAGCCTATAAAATCAGGAGGGGCATAGATAAAGTGAATAGCAAAGGTTTTTTCCTGAGGATGGAGGAGTTCAAAACTAGGGACATATTTTTAAGGTGTGAAATATTTAAAAAGGACAGATGGGCAGCATTTTTTTACACAGAGAGTGGTTCATATGTGGAATAAATTGCCAGAGATAGTGTTCGATGCGGTACAATTGCAACATTTTAAATACATTTGGATAAGTACATGAATAAGAAGGGTTTGGGGGGGATATGGGCCAAGCACAGGCAGATGGAACTGGTTTAGTTTGGGAACATGGTCAGCATAGACTAGTTGGACCGAATGGTCTGTTTCTGCGCTGTTTGACTCTACGACTCCTGTTCCATGTTGATGGATTTGACTCTTACCTGCCCTCTGATGTAGAAACTTGGTTGCCAAGGCAACAAGGGATCGACAACGAATGCCAGCCTTGCCTTTTGATGCCCACATCCTGAGAATCGATTTAAAAATAAATCCAAATGTCAGTAAAGGTATTGTTCAAAAACATGAAATATTGCATGCTATTATTTTCAAAATGCATTGCGCAAAGCACCTGCTGGATTTTTCTGGGCTTCTGTGTAATTATGAAATTCAACAACTGGTTTACGTCCAAACAACGCAGTCTGAAAACTTGGCATTGAGCAACTTTTAAAACTGAGTGGGAACGGCAGGTGAAATCTCAGGCCAAAAGCTAACTGTGGTAAGGGAGGGCGATGGCAGTTCTGGTAGCTTGGCCTTCCATTGTAACAATTAAAGAGTCAATGTGGCTGCCTCAGTGAATTGCACTTTGCCTTGAACATTATCAGCCAAAACAAATCCCAAATTGTAACCAGGAATTTCACCTCAATAATGTGTACTTTTCTTCAACAGTTGAATATCTGCCATGTTTGAGAATGTAAGGGAGGCAGAAGTTTTAAAAAAGAGAATGTTGAATGTCTGAAATATTTTTTCTGTACTTCATGAGTATTTCAAAGACTTACCAGTATTATTATTGGGTACAAACATACTTGGAGATCCTGGGAGACTAGCATGGAAGTTGAATGGAGCTTGGAAGGGATTGAAGGAGGGATCCTGGGGGGGAGTATTAGAAGCAGCATGGGGGAGTAAGTGGTGAGAGATTAGGGAGCTACCAACTTTGGGGACAACTAGTCTGATGTCCCAATGAATAGTGCTGGTAGGCTGCCTTAACTGCTTGATTCCAGCGTTGGCACACCTCAGACCTGCTTCAGGAGGCTGTGAGCCCAAAGCAGCCTGTTGCCTCTTCCTCGGGGTGACAACATGACGTTGCGGCCACAGTCAGGATTGGGGTGGAGGAGGGGCGCAAAGTCCTGATTCTCACTGAGGAGACGGAAATCCAGCCCGCAGCCCAGTCTGACACGTCTATACAGCACTGAGACCAAGTTACAGTGTCAGTGGGTTAGTAAGTTTGCCGATGACACGAAGTTTGGTGGAGTTGTGGACAGCCTGGAGGGCTGTTGTAGGTTGCAATGGGACATTGACAGGATGCAGAGCTGGGCATAGAAGTGGCAGATGGAATTCAACCCAGAAAAGTGTGAAGTGATTCATTTTGGAAGGTCTAATTTGAATGCAGAATTCTTGGCAGTGTGGAGGAACAGAGGGATCTTGGGGTCATAGATCCCTCAAGTGTGCTCCCCAAGTTGATAGGGTTGTTAAGAAGGCGTATGGTGTGTTGGCTTTCATTGGCAGGGGAAATTGAGTTTAAGAGCTGCGAGGTTATGCTGCAGCTCTATAAAACTCTGGTTAGACCACACTTGGAATATTGTATTCAGTTCTGGTCGCCTCATTACAGGGAAAGATGTGGAAGCTTTAGAGAGGGTGCAGAGGAGATTTACCAGGACACTGCTTGGACTGGAGGGCAGGTCTTATGAGGAAAGGTTGAGGGAGTTAGGGCTTTTCTCATTGGAGCAAAGAAGGATGAGAGGTGACTTGATAGAGGTTTACAGGATGATGAGAGGCATAGATAGAGTGGATAGCCAGAGACTTTTCCCCAGGGCAGAAATGGCTATCATGAGGGGGCATAATTTTAAGGTGATTGGAGGAAGGTATAGGGGAGATGTCAGAGGTAGGTTCTTCACACAGAGTGGTGGGTGTGTGAAATGCACTGCCGGCAGTGGTCGTGGAGTCAGATAGTTTAGAGACTTTTAAGCGACTCTTAGGTCGGCACATGGAGGATAGTAAAATGTAGGGTCTGCAAGTTAGATTGGTCTTAGTAGAGTAAGACATTGGCACAACATTGTGGGCCGAATAGCCTCTTCCCACACTTGATGTAAGGAAGGTCAAAGGATTTAGTATAAAAGATCCAGATTGATCAGATCATGTGGTCTTGATAAGCCTGTTGCCACATTCAAACAGTTCACTGAGATTCAGAAAGTCTGAATGTAATTGGAGAAGGAGGAATTGTAAATTCAGTCAAGACTTTGGTTGGATACACTGTGTAATCTACCTTTTCACTCGACATAGAAATCCATTTATTTTTGTGTTTTGTGTGTGTGTGTGTGTGTGTGTGTGTGTGTGTGTGTGTGTGTGTGTGTGTATGTGCATTTTCCACTTTGGAAGATCCATTATTGCATTTGAGTTTTATTTGCTGGCACTCTGTAACTAATAACGCTGATGTTATTGGGCCTGAGCTCCCCCATGCCTTTTGCTAACACTAACCTTGGCACAGATTCAATAACATTACCTGCAAACAGCAGCATCAGCACTTTTCCTGGTGGCTTGACATTAGTTGTGACTGTCGTAATATTTTGCACAGACCAATCACTGCAGACATAAAAATCTGGCGAGGATAAATAGCAATTCGGTACAAATGATGCATTCGGACAGTTAGAAACCCCTGGAGTTCGATTTTTTTTTCCTAGTGATAAACAAGCTGAATGACAAAATTAATAGCAGTTAGTCATAGACTGTGGAGGTAGTATTTTAGAGACTATGTAGAGAGTTTTACAAAGACTATGACTGTGTTCACCAGTTGCTACCATTGTACACACTGAAACTTTCAACAGACTTGATCATTCAATCCTCCTTCAACATTGCTCACTGTACAGTTAATGTGGTCTGCTATTGTTTGGTTCTAAGTACATTTGCTCCAATATAATGGGAACACAGCAGTGTGGTGATAATGTCACTCATAATCCAAAGAACCAGGCCAAAGATTTGATGGCATGATTTCAAATCCCATCATGGCAGCTGGTGGAATTTAAATTTAATTCATGAGATCTGGAATTGAATGTTAGTCTCTTCGATGGTGACCATGACAACCATCATCTGATTGTCATCAAAAACCCAAATGGGTCACTAATCCTTCAGGAAAGAACGCCTATTGCCTTTACCAGGTCAGACCTACATGTGAGTCCAGACCCACAGCCAAGTGTTGACTCTTACTTGAGCATACCACTCAGTTCAAGGGCAATTAAAGATTGATAATCAACACTGATGTTGTCATTCTGTGAAAGAATACATTTTAAAAATTCTTAACAGGAGTTCATCTGTCAATGGTCGCTCTTCCCATCAATACCCTTGTTTCAAACTAATCACTTTGACCAAACACCTAACATCCCCTTCTATGGCTGAGGGACACCTTTCCAGGCCCTATTGTCTTCAAGTTATTGTTGGCAAAACAAGCAGACTTCAGAACTGAGGTCAAAGAGTGACAATGGGCCTGGGAGACAGCGGAAAATAAGAGAAATCCTCTTCCAGGTAAAAGGTGATGGTGAAGTGTGTGGAAAGCTGATTTGTGAGGGGCGCAGGCAGATTTGGCTCAACCATCGGTTTTCAGCACTTGCAATATTCATCCGAATGAAGTTATCCGAAAGAAAGTGCCTCTGAGAAATGACCCATTCAGCAAATCTTGAAAGCTAGGATCATTGGTGCCCTGGAGCTGTCGAACGGATGGGCATAGCTAGCCCAGTGCCACATAGTGAGTTCACTTTCTCTCTGATATTAAAAAGCATCTCATCTATTCATTCAACAACTCTTTCATGGTGTGTATGTAATGAAACATTGAAAACAATTTTGTGAGTCAACAGAAGTAAGAAATCAACAAAATTATTAAAATCCAAAATGCACGTGACAATAACAATCAACAGGGAATGACAAAGGAAAAACAATTGCTGGTTTCTCAACATTTCAAAGGAGATGGTGTGGTTAAATAATCTTTCTGGTCGTCCCATTGGCCCAGGCTAATGCTGTAGGGATATGAGTTTAAATCCACCCCATGGCAGCTGGTGTAATTTAGCCTCAGCTTCGCCACAAGCCGTTGTTAGTTGTAAAGAAAAAGCCCATTTGGTTTATTTATCCTTCAGGGAAGGAAATCTACCATCTTTACCTGGGCTGGCTTACTCCAGGCCCACAGTATTATTGTTAAATCTTAACTGCCCTCTGAAATAACCAAGTAAGCCATTCGGTTCCAGGGCGATTAGGGATGGGCAAGGAGGAAAACTGTGTCCCAAACACTTCAATCTCAGTTATGGTATCTATGAGTTGCCTTGTCAAGTAGTCTAGGACCGCATTGAATTTACAGCATTGCAAAAGACCACCTTATCTGTGCTGGTAACAGTAACATTCTTGTATCCCATCAGTTTATTCTTGCAGTTACTTCTCTCTCTTTTGATAATCTGGCTTTCTGTTATCTCCATCTGGACTATTTGACTCAATTGCACCTTGATCTGCCCCACAAGTGGAAATATCTTCACTACATCTGCCTTATTAAAGCCTCTTGTCTTTTTAAAAACCTCCCCTGAATCAGCCCTCAGCTTCATTTCTCTACAGAATAAAGTTCCAAATTATTCAACTGCGCAGGAAGAATAAACAAGGAGCACATTATTTAAGTGGTGAGAGGTAGCAGAGCTGTGAGCTGTAGAGCAACCCGGGTATCCTAGTGCATGAATCACACAAGGTTAGTATGTGGGTACAGCAAGTAATCAAAAAAGCTGTCAAGAATAATGTATATTATTGTGAGTGGCATTGAATACAAGAGTAGGAAGGGTACACTTCAGTTATACAGGGGATTTGGTGAAACTGCATCTGGAGTGCTGTGCACTGTGCTGGTCACCGTGTTTATGGAAGGATGTCAATGCATTTGAAACCATCAGAGAAGGTTTACTAGACCAATACCTGGAATAATAGACTAACACCTGGAGCTTTACTGGTGCCACTAGGGAGGATTTAAGTTTGTGAGGCAGGGTAATGATTGAAAGCAAGGTAGGAGTTAAGTCAACTAAGCCTGATAGGAAGAACAGGCAGAACTAGGATATTGAACACAGTGAGACTGGTGGTCTGATTTGTATCTATTTTAATCTAAGAACTATATCAGATAAAGCAGATGAGCCTAGGGCCTGGATTAGTACGCGGAACTGAGATGTGGTAGTCATTTCAGAAATTTCATTGAGAGAAAAGCAGGACAGGCAGCTCAACATTCCCGTATTTCAGGCGTGGTAGAGAGGGATGTAAAAAGGTTTGGTGGAGTTGTGTTACTAATTAAAGACAATGCCACTGCTGTACTAAGAAAGTACATCTTGGAGGGCTCATCTAGCAGGGCAATATAGGTAGAACTTAAGAATAAGAAAGGTGCAGACAATATGATGGGGTCATGCTGTAGGCCTCCCAATAACCAGCAGGAGATGGAGAAACAGATATGTAAGCAGATCATGGAAAGGTGTAAAACATCAGAGTAGTTGTAATGGGTGATTTTAACATCCTCAATATTGATTCAAACTCCCTTAGTGCCAGGGGCTTATATGAAACAGAATCTGTTCGGTGAATCCAGGAGGATTTCTTAAACAATATGTAGATATTCCAACCAGGGAGGAGGGCACGTTAGACATTGTCATGAGGAACGAGCCTAGCCAGGTGTTCGAAGTTTTAGTTGGGGACTATTTGGGAAACATGATCATAACTCCCTAAGTTTTAAGGTAGTTATGAATAGAATAAGACTGGTCCTCAGGTGAAAGTGCTAAACTGGGGGAAGGCTAACTTCAATAGTATTCGACAAGAACTGGAAAAATTAGGATGCGGGTGGCTGCTTGAGGGCAAATCCACATCTGACCTGTGGGAATTTTTTAACAGTCACTTGATCAGAGTCAGGACCAGCACGTTCCTGTGAGGATAAAAGATGAGGATGGCAAGACTTGGGAACCCTGAACGGTAAGGGAGGTCAAATGCAAGAGTAAAGTGTACAGTAAATGGCAGAACCCTTAGGAACATTGATATACGGAGGGATCTTGTGGTGCAAGCCCATGGTTCCCTGCAAGTCGTAATAAGTTGGTAAAGAAGACATATGGGGCAATGCTTGCCCTCATCAGTCAGGGCATTGAATATACATTACTGCCCAAGGATTCTTACCCAATTTTATGGACGCACCATAGAAAGCATCCTATCTGGATGCATCACAATATAGCATGGCAACTAAATTACAGAGTTGTGAACACATTCCAGTCCATCACACAAAACAGCTTTCCAACTATTGCCTCTGTCAACACTTCCTGCTGCCTCAGGAAATCAGCCAACATAATCAAAAACCCCTCCCATCCCAGTTACACTCTCCCATCTTTTGCATCAGACAGAAAACATGTCCCAAAGGATTTAATAACAGCTTCTTCCCTGCTGTTACCAGATTTATGACCACACCTCTCATACGTTACAGTTGATCTTTGTTTGCAACTTCCCTGTAGCTATAATACCATATTCTGCATTCTGTTTGATTACCCTAATGTAATTATGTAAGGTATGATTTGCCTGGATAGCACACAGTACAACACTTTTCACTGTATCTCAGTACATGTGACAACAATAAGTCAAATCAAAAGGTTGACGAGTCATGTTGCAGCTGTGTGAAATTTTAGTTAGACCACATTTGGAGCTCTGAGTGCAGTTCTAGGAGGGGTGTGGAGGTTTTAGAGAGGGTGAAGAGGAAGTTTACCAGGATGTTGCCTGGATTGGACTGTATGAGCTAAAAGGAGTATTTGGACAAACTTGAACTGTTTTCAATAGAGTGTTGGAAGTGGAGGGGTGACCTGATAGAAATTTATAAAATTATGAGAGGCATGGACAGGGTGGATAGCCGGAGTTTCTTTCCCAGGGTAGAAATTGTCAAATATTAGGTGGCAGATGTTTGAAGGTGAGAGGAGGAAAGTTTAAAGAAGTTGTTTCAGGAAAGTTTTTTTTTCTACACAGAGGGTAGTAGGTGCCTGGAAAGTGCTGTCAGGGGAGGTAATGGGAGCAGATATGAAAGCAATATTTAAGAGGCATTTGGACAGACATATGAATGGGCCGGGAGTAGAGGGGTATGGACTGTATGAATAGGCCAGGAATAGAGGGGTATGGACCGTATGAACGGGCCGGGAATAGAGGGGTACGGACCGTATGAACAGGCTGGGAATAGAGGGGTGCCGACCGTATGAACAGGCCGGGAATAGAGTGGTACCGACCGTATGAACAGGCCGGGAATAGAGGGGTACTGACCGTATGAACAGGCCAGGAATAGAGGGGTACCGACTGTATGAACGGGCCGGGAATAGAGTGTACCGACCGTATGAACAGGCCGGGAATAGAGGGGTACCGACCGTATGAACAGGCCGGGAATAGAGGGGTACCGACTGTATGATCAGGCCGGGAATAGTGGGGTACCGACCGTATGAACAGGCCGGGAATACAGGGGCACCGACTGTATGATCAGGCCGGGAATAGTGGGGTACCGACCGTATGATCAGGCCAGGAATAGAGGGGTACGGACCGTATCAGGCAGATGGGATTAGTTTTGAATGACATCATTGTCAGTGCACACATGATGGGCTGAAGGGCCTGTTACTGTGCTGCATTGTACTGTCTATGTTCTTTAATGATTGTCCAGTAGGAAAGACTAGACAAGCTCAGCCTGTATCGTCTGGAGTCTGGAAGAGTCAGAGGTGACTTAGTATATATATGTAAGAAGTTGAAAGGTTAAAAAGGGTGGTGAGAGGAGGGGTAGGAATCAGACACGTTCACGAAGCACCTGGATATGTACATGAATAGGAGGGGAATAGAGCGATATGGATGCTGTAAGTAAAGACAGTTCTAGTATGGAAGGAAAAAATGTGTCAGCACAGGCTTAGAGTGCCGAAGGGCCTATTGCTGAGCTGTGTTGTCCTTTGGAGACAGCAAGAACTGCTGAAGCTGGAGTCAGAGACAACACAGTGTGGAGCTGGAGGAACACAGCAGGCCAGGCAGCATCAGAGGAGCAGGAGAGTTGATGATTTGGGAAAGGGGTCCTGGCCTGAAAATCGACTTTGCTGCTTCTCTGATGCTGTGTTCCTCCAGCTCTACACTGAGTTATCTCTGTATTGTTCTTTATTCTTTGTTCTGACTGGGCAGATGTGGAAAGGATGTTTGCTGTTGTGGTGGAATCTACAATGACAGTTCACTGCTTAAAACAGAGATGGTGAAAATTCTTTTTTCCAGAGGGTTGGAATTTCCTTCCTCAAACTCACAGAATTCCCACAGTGTGGGAGCAGGCTATTCACCCTCTGAAGAATATCCAGACCACCCCCCCGAGCCACCTCCTCACCTTATCTCTGTAACCCTCTATTTCCCATAGCCAATGGACTGAACTGGTACATCTTTGGACTGTGGGAGGAAACGGTGCACCCAGAGGAAACCCATGCAGACGCGGGGAGAATGTGTAAACTCCACACAGACAGTCACCTGGGACTGAGGATCAAACCTGGATCCCTGGTGCTGAGAGGCAGCAGTGCTAAATCACTGAGCCACCATGCTGCCCCTAGGCAGTGGATACAGAATTTCTCATCATTTTTAACGCAGAGTTAGATTGAATCTTGACGACTGAGGGGGTGAAAGATTGTTGTGGGTTATACAGGAATGCAAAGTTGAGGTTAAAATCACACCAGCTGTGATCTTATTGAATGGTGGAGCAAGCTTGAAGGGCCGAGTGGCCTCCTCTTGTTCCTTGTTCGCATGTTCATCTGCACCAAGTTCACTATTCTCTGCCATCTCCTTTCCTGAGATGTCCAAAAGAGAGAATCTTGATAAATCTCAATCTAATTTGAAACTGTCTAATGAATGGAAGAAGCTCACCCGTATTCTCAAAGTTTGTACAAGGTCATTTATCACATATCAACATGGACTTGGAACACCTTGGATTTTATTCATTGTAAATGCATGTGGGTAATTCATGAGGGATACACTGTTTTGCCTTGGTGGTTACTGGAAGACTGAGCAACTTCTCAAAAGCAATGAAGACAGGCTGGATAAGTTTGCGTGGTTTTCTTTGGATCAGAGAAGGTCGAGGGGGGACCTGCTGGAGGTGGACAAGATTATGAGGGACATAGACAGGGTAAATAGAAAGCAGCTGTTCCCCTCAGTCCGAATAACAGCGAGGTGGGGGTGATTTAAGGTATAGGGCACGTGGTTTAGAGAGGATTTTGGGAAATGATTTTTCATCCAGAAGGTGATGGAGGTCTGGAATGCACTGCCTGGGATGATGTATGGCATGGGGAACTTCACAACCTTTAAAAGGTATTTGGATCAGTACTTGTAACGTCATAATATTCAAGTCTATGGGCCAAAATTGCTGGGAAAGTGGATCTAGCATAGATAAAGTCAGCACAGACTCGATGGTCCAAAGGGCCTTTTCTGCGCTGTATGAATCTACAGTCACCTTTACTGCGACTAGCTTTTAATTCCAGATTGATTCATTTAAATTTAAATTCCACCAGCTGCCATGGTGGGATTTTAACCCATCTCTTGGGATTATGTGACATTATCAGCATCTCGCCCAAGTTAATGATTTCCAGAAAGGAATACAAGTAAACTGGAGAAGCTTGGGATGGAGTGATGGAGGTGGCTATGAAACCAACATTTCAGCAGTGTGCAATGTGGCAGCCTATCAATGTTTGCAATATGTACTGAACCGAATGAAGCCATTAAAACAAGCTTCACTACATTCCTGTGTCGACATCACTGTGGAGAACAAATCTTGCAAAGAAATTAAAAAGGACCCCTTAATTACTGTGTCCATTCTTTGTTAAAAGGCACAGAGGGTCATAATTCTTTCTAAACCCTGATTATATGTTAGAGAGCTTCAGTGTCCCGTACTCACATGTTCCCTGGTGTGCTCCATCAAATGCATGAAGTGTTGCGTAACTCAAATTATTTGTGCCACATTACTCTATTGTAAACTGAGATATTTTCAAACTAATCTATTCAGAGATGTTATTGTACACTTCTGGAGAAGATGGGACTTGAATCCAAGCCTCCTGGCTCTGAGGTAGGGTCACTAACAATGTAAAACAAGAGCTTTTCGATTGTATTTAGGTACTACAGCGTGTCCAGCAATCATTCCTGTTTTCTCCAACAGGGCTTGTTGTTTGATGTTATTACAGGAGCTCTTGTAGCACAGTCATAATGTGCCTGGGTTCAAGCCCCACCTGCTCCAGATGTGTGTAACTGTATGGCTGTACAGATTGATTCAGAAAACGTGTAAGATACTGTGACTAGGTGACAACCTGTCATCATAATTTACACCTCTCTGATAAATAGATTAAAAGCCAAAATCCCCAGGCAGGGCCAGCACTGATGCCCTATTTGGGAGTATTTGTGAGAGTTGTTGGGGAGGTTCTAAACTAAATTGGCAGGAGGATGGGAGCCCATGCATGGAGCCAGAGGAAGGATAAGAGCAACAGACAGAAAGGGAAATAAGAGAAGTAATAAGGAGAAAAATCAGAAGCCAGAAATCAGACAAGGCCACAAGGAACAACCCGTGATAACAAGGTGCAGAGCTGGGTGAACACAGCAGGCCAAGCAGCATCAGAGGAGCAGGAAGGCTGATGTGCGTCTAAGCCCAAAACGTCAGCCTTCCTGCTCCTCTGATGCTGCTTGGCCTGCTGTGTTCATCCAGCTCCACACCTTATTATCGTAGACTCGGTGACTGATTTGCAGAGCACCTGCGCTCTGTACGCTATAACCAACAGCACTTTCTGGTTGTGAACCATTTTAACTAATCCTTCCTACTCCTTGGGCGACGCGTCCATCCTCAGCCTCCTCCAGTGTCACAATGACGTCACCTGCAAACTGGAGGAACGACACCTCATATTCCGCCTCGGGAGCCTACAACCTGATGACTGATACATGGAGTTCACCAGTTTTAAAATCTCCCTGCAGCCCCGGAGTCATCCCACGTCCAACCCTCCCTCTCATCCCCGCCTCCTTGACCCGACACGACCTGTCCATCTCCTTCCCCATCTATCCACCCCACTGTTCTCACTGACCAATCCCCACCATCCCATCACCATTCCCCAGCCCCATTCCTCTTTCCTCTATTTATTGCCCAACTGCCTTCCCCCTCCGCAGCCCTGAAGAAGGGTCTAGGCCTGAAATGTCAGCTTTCCTGCTCCTCTGATGCTGCCTGACCTGCTGTGTTCTTCCATCTCTACACTGTGTTGATAATGAAAAAGGCTTTTGGTATACTTGCCTTAAAAGGTCAGTGCATTGAGTTTAAGAGTTGGGAGATCATGTTACAGCTGTACATAACATTGGTTAGGCTACTTTTGGAATACTGCATTCAATTCAGGTCTCCCTGCTATAGGAAAGATGTTGTTAAACTTGAAAGGGTTCAGAAAAGATTTACAAGGATGTTGCCAGGGTTGGAGGGTTTGAGCTATAGGGAGAGGCTGAATAGGCTCAGGCTATTTTCCCTGGGACATAGGAGGCTGAGGGGTGACCTTTTGGATGGTTTATAAAATCATGAGGGGCATGGATAGGGTGAATTGGCAAGGTTTTTTTCCCCAGCACAATGGAGTTCAAAACAAGACGGCATGGAATTAAGGTGGGAGGGGAAAGATATAAATAAGCCTTAAGGAGCAACTTTTTCACACAGAGGGTGGTACATGTATGGAATGAGCTTCCAGAGGAAGTGTTCGAGGCTGGTACAATTACAACATTTAAAAGTCATCTGGATAAGTTTATGAATAGGAAGGGTTTAGAGGGATATGAGCCAAATGCTGGCAAGTGGGACTGGATTGACTTTGGATATCTGGTCAGCATGGGTAAGTTGGACCAAAGGATCTGTTTCCATGCTGTACTACTCCATGACTCTATGAGGGTTCAAAGAAGATGAAAAAGGAAAACTAAAAATGTATGTATTTCAACACAATTGCTTTCAAGAATGCACTGAAGATTAATAACTGAGTCTAGAATAACCCCACTTCTCAAATACTTGGTCTTTGCTGTGCTCACTTTAAAGCAAATAGTGCACAGTATTGTGCTTTGGGGCCTTACACATTAGAAGTTTGAAACTGTTCAAATACACTTTGCGGATAAAGGAATCTTGTAGCTTCCAGAGAGAGGAGCCATCGCCAAGAGCATGTCATCGCCAAGAGCATGTACCTAACATATAAGGGACAAAATCAATACCCCAGTGTGCTCAATATGACAAGGATTACCATGTTTCTGTGAAGTGGATTAACCCCTCCATTCAGACAGCAAATTATCGCAAGTGCATGAACATCTGAAAATAAGTATTTCTTGCAGTTGTCCGGAAGAGTGCCAGACAGAAAGCTTTGGCAACAACAGCTGTCTTGTCGACAAATCATATTCTTTGATTGTTCAGACAGTAGAGAAGTTGTTGTTTCTCAAATGCTTTATTTTCCAGTTCATTTGTTCATTTTATGTATATCTTTCTATCTTATTTTTGTACCTTGATTAAATCAATGCTCATTTTCACCACTACTGCAGTGATAATAAAAGCATGGTTCATAGCATTTAGGACATCCAAATATCTAGTGGAGACACTGAATGAGATTAGATGAAGAAAGATAAAAGAGGTATTCTAGTGTTTATCCAATCAGTAGAAGCCTTAAAGATACATTTAGTACAAATGGGTTTACAATTATAGTTAACAATATGTGTAAAATTGATATATTTCAATTGCAAATTTTTTTCAGTGAGGCAAAGTTCAATACATTATCACTGCAAAGCAGACGGTCAGATGTAAAGATTTCATTTTAGAAATGATGAGACTACAATTTGCAGTACTCTGTTCAGTGCACTGTTCCCCTTATTCCAAGAAACAAGTAAATTAATTGCAAGCATTTCACTGATGGTTTACCAGATTAATCTCTGGAATGGGTGGGTTGTCCAATGACGAAAGATGTTGGACAGGCTAGGCTAGCGTTGAATTTAGAACAGTTAGAGATGATTTGACTGAAACATGTAAGATCCTGAGGGGCTTTGATAGGGGAGCTGTGAAAGCTGCCCCACTCTTATGGGACAATCTAGAACTCAGGGTCAATGTTTAAAAATAATGGATGGCCCATTTAAAACAGAGATGAGGTGACATTTATTCTCTCAGAGAATTGTGAGTCTTTCGAACTACCTCCCACAAAAGGCAGAGGAAGGAGAGTCCTTGAATATTTTTAAGGCTGAAATGGACAGATTCTTATTAAAAAAGATGAAAGTTTATGTGGGGAAGAGAGGGAATGTGGATTTGAGATGACAATCACATCAGCCGTGAGCTTTTTAAAAGATGGAGCAAGGTCAGGGATTGAATGGCTCATTGTTTGTACCTTTGTCAGACACAGATCTTCACTGTTGCTTCCCTTGCACGCCCCCACTTTTTCCGCTTCACTCAATTTTAATGAGGGAACAGACTCAACTCGAAATGTTAATTCAGTTGCTCTCTCCAGAATCAGTGACAGACTTGCTGAGTTTCTCCAGCACTTTGTTTTTATTTAACATTTTATTATTTTCAGGTAATGTTCCATTAACTATGTAAAATGTGTTTTTTTTTTAATCAGGTGCACTTCTCAGTATTCCATTAACAAAGTAATTTAGCTGTAAGGTGTGAACTGCAGCACAGCAGTAATACTCACACCACTATATGCGGAGATAGTTGCTTCAAGCTTCACTCTCGGAACCTCCATACAGGATCCAAGTTGATATTTCAGTCCAGTATTGAGGGAGTTCTCCACTGTTGGAAGTTTCATCTTTTAGATGTTACATTAAATCTTGATTGGCACTACATCCACAAGCATCCACTGCCTCCACCACCGACACTCAGTAGCAGCAGTGTCTTCTATCTACAAGATGCCTTGCAGAAATTCGCTAGAGATCCTCATACGGCACCTTCCAAACACACAACCCCTTCCATTGAGAAGGACGAAGACAGCAGATATGTGCAAACACCGCCACCTGCAAATTCCACTCACCGTCCTGACTCGGAAATATGCCGCTGTTTCTTTAACATCACTGGGTCAAAATCGTGGAATTCCCTCTGTAAGAGCATTGTGTGTCAGCCCACAGCACATGGACTGCAGTGGTAGCTCACCATCGCCTTCTCAAGGGCAATTAGGGATGGGCAATAAATGCTGGACCATCCAGGAATGCCTGAATGAGTGAAAAAAGGGTCTCATCTGCCTTCTTGGGTGGCTTTAAGAGCCACTGGCAGAAGATGAGGGGAGTTTTGGCCAGAAAATTACCACTCAAACCACATTGTGATTTGAAAAACAGATTGCCGACACTGCTGCATTGTTGTCGCTGGGCCCTGACTGTTAGCAGCTTCATTGCTGCAATGTAAAAATGAGTACCCTGCAACTGGACTTCAACCTGACTTGAAGTTGGAGACTTGGTAAAGGGTTTCAACTTCATAAAGGCGCTGAACAAAGTGACTGGAGGGATGCTGTTCCAGTGATGGAAACACTGAAAACCAGAGGGCAGTGATTTAAGATGGTTGGCGAAAAGATGTGACACAGCAAGCCTGCCCAGAGGACCCGATGGCGATACGTAAACATGAGGTCTTTTAGCTTACGATCTCTCGATGCTGCCAGTTTCTTTTTGCACAAAGAAATGCTGACAGTAAATTTTGCCAATTTGGAAAATGCAAGGCTTGCATTGATCTCTGTTCAGAATCAGAAATAAATAAACAGCAGCGATTTCTTTTTGAATGAATAGGCAAAATCATTGTATGGCTGTTTTTCTTAAATAATCTGCAAACGAGCTCAGAATTTAAGAAGTGGAGATGAAAATTATGTCTGAGCGTCCAGTCCGCAGAGATTTTCCCGGCCCAGTATCATAACTGGGTAAATAATGAAATTAGAATGGATCTGACCCTTATCAGCAAAAGTGCATCTTCAAGAGTTATTTTGCTCAATATTCCTTTTTTAATGCTGTACTAAATCAGACAAGCAGGATTATATTTGAAAAACAATTATATATTCCAGAGTACATTAATGAGATTTATATTCACTCACCACCATGACAGATCACAGTCATTTTGAGTGTGGCCAGCAATGAATCTCTTGCCCGAGTGGTAAACTCCAGTGGTCTAAATTCATCAGTAAACCAAAAAATAACAAGGAACTGCAGATGCTGAACATTAGAAACAAAATACAGTAATTGCTGGAAAAACTCAGCAGGTCTGGCAGCATTGGTGGAGACGAAGCATGGCGGCTCAGTGGTTAGCACAGCTGCCTCATAGCACCAGGGGCCCAGGCTCAATTCCACCCTCGGGTGACTGTCTTATGTGGAGTTTGCATATTCTCCCCGTGTCTGTGTGTGGTCCCTCGGGGTGCTCCAGTGTCCTCCCACAGTCTGTAGATGTGCAGGGTAGGTAGATTAGCTAAGCTATAGTGCCCAGGGACGTTTGGGTTAGACTGGGGGAATGGGTCTGTGTGGGGTAGTGTGGACTTGTTGGGCTGAATGACCTGCTTCCACACTGTAGGGGTTCTATGATTCTAATTTTTAATTTAACATTTCGGGTCAAGTGACCCTGTATTGGACATGATATAAATCCTTTGCCTAACTTTGAGTCTGTAATCTCAAACACTGAAACATTGTTGTCTATGCCATGACTTGTGTATTACCATGTTGTTCTCTTCAACTATTTGGTTCATCTAATTAGATGCTAGAATACAGAGCAATAAATCATAACTGGGTAAATAATGAAATTAGAATGGATCTGACCCTTACTGACAAAAGTGCATCTTCAAGAATTATTTTGCTCAATATTCCTTTAATAATGCTGGGGTGGCACGGTGGCTCAGTGGTTAGCACTGCAGCCTCACAGCACCAGGGACCCGGGTTCGATCCAGCCTCAGACGACTGTCTGTGTGAAGTTTGCACATTCTCCCTGTGTCTACGTGGGTTTGATCTGGTTTCCTCTCACAGTCCAAAGATGTGCAGGTTAGGTGGATCGGCCGTGGGAAATTGCCCGTCGTGTTCCAGGGTGTGTGGGTCACAGGGGGATGGGTCTGGGTGGGATGCTTCAAAGGGCAGTGTGGACTTGTTGGGCCAAAGGGCCTGTTTCCACACTGTAGGGGTTCTAATCTAAAGTCGTATAGCATGGAAACAGGTTCTTCAGCCCAACTCGCCCATGACAAACAGATTTCCTAAACTGACCTAGTCCCATTTGCCAGCATTTGGCCCTAATCTCTCGAAACCTTCCTATTCATGTACCCACCCAGATGCCTTTTAAATGTTGTAGCTGTACCAGCCTCCACCACTTCCTCTGGTAGCTCATTCCATACATGCACCACCCTCTGTGTGAAAAAGTCGTTCCATAGGTCCCTTTTAAATCTTTCCCCTCTCACCTTAAACCTATATCCTCTAGTTTTGGACTCCCCTACCCTGGGGAAAAGACCCTGGCTATTTGCCTTATCTCATGATTTTATAAACTTCCATAAAGTCACCCCTCACCTTCAAAACTCCAGTGAAACAAGTCCCAGTCTATTCAGCCTCTCCTTATAACTCAAGCTCCTCAGTCCCGTTTACATGCTTGTAAATCTGTTTTTGCACCCCTTTTTTCAGTTTAATAACATCTTTGATATATCAGAGCAACCAGAATTGTATGCAGTCCTCCAAATGGGGCCTTGCTAATGCCTTGTATAGCCGTAACATCATATCCCAACTCCTGTACTCAATGTTGTTGAAGGTTTTGGCAAATGGACAAAATGCTCCATATTTGCATTCAGAATTTGAAGCAATTTTACTAAGAAGTATGTATAAGAGTAGTTACAGGTCTGGAAAGGCAGCTCAGCATGCTGTGTCTATGTCACATTCTGTGGGAATGACTCAATTAATCCCACTCCCCTCCATCTTCTCCCTGTAAAACCTAGGTGTTTACTCCTACCTTGTGGAAAACCCTGACTCAATCTGCCTCCACCACACTCTCAGGCAGTGTGTCCCAGGTCCTGACCATTTAGCTACATCAAAAGGCTTCTCCTCTCATCACCTTTGTTTTTTCAAATCTTAAATCGCTGCCCCCTGGTTCTCAGCACTGCTGTCATCTGGAACAGTGTCCCTCCCTTCACCTTGTCCAGACCGATCATCAATTTGGAACCCGTTATCAAATCTGCTCTCAAACTTCTCGTCTCTAAGGAGCAGTGATCACCACCAGCTCCCTCTCCACTCAGCAGCCCCCCAACCTGGCTCTGCTTGCACAGAAATCCAGTTGCATGCAGATCGAGGTATTCCCCTGCAGCTACCCTTCCCCGGGTGAGGCGACGGCCTAGTGGTATTATCGTTGATCTATTAATCCAGAGACCCAGGTAAGGTTCTGGGAACCTGGGTTTGAGTCCTGCCGCAGCAGATGGTGGAATTAGGAGTTTAATCATAACCATGAAACCATTACCAATTGCAAGGGGGCAAAAAGCCCCATCTAGTTCGCTAATGTCCTTTAGTGGGGGAAACTGCCATCCTTACTTGGTCCAGATTACATGTGACTCCAGACCCACCGCAATATGGTTAACTCTTAACTGCCCTCTGGTCAGCTAGGGAAGGGCAATAAATACTGGCCTGGCCAGCAATGCCCACATCCTGTGAATGATTTAAAAAAACCTGCAGTGTACCCACATGGATGAGCCACTGTAACTGAAATTGCGTTCAGCGGAGGCCTGGTGAAAATAGGCTGTTAACTGGTCATTAAGTGACCAAGTAAGGGCCTCAATTTGCCAACATAGTGGGAGAGGGGAGGAGCTTGGGTGTGACCTTCATGTGTAGATATCCAGCCCGGCTCTCATTTCTAGTTGAGAGGAAGAAGGTGGTGGGGTTCTGGAACACAAGCGTCATGTCGAATAAAGCTCCCCTTCTTCCCTCCAAGCCTTTGCCTCTGGATCTGAAAGATTCTGCCTGATACTCTGGCTGTGGCCAAATCAGTGCATTTTGTTGCTTCATCGTAAATTAGTTACCTTCATACTCAATACCTCTATTTATGAAGTTTTGTTTACACTCTAATAATCATTTTCTCACTGTGTTTTGCCACGTTCAGAAGTTTATGTGAACTGACAGGTCCCTCTGCTTCTGCATCCCTTTTCAAATGGTACGTTTTTTAATTTAATATTAACTCTGCTCATTCTTCTGACCAAAGTATATCACTTCCCACCTTTCTGCATCAGTATATGTCCACTCTTTGCATTAAAGACTGCAAGTCCTTTTGAAATCTGTCCCTAACCCCACCACATTTCACATTTCTCAGTTTTGTGCATTCTGCAAAGTTTGAAATTGTAGCTTGCACAACCTGAGCTTGGGTCATGAATATATGTCAACAAATATATGACAACACCACTCTGCAGTTGGGAAAAATCACCATTCTCCTCTGTTCCCTGTCACTTGGCCAAATTCCTATCAATGCTGTCGCTGCCCATTTTATTTCATGGATTTCAAAATTTGCTGACAAGCCCGTTGTGTAGCAACTGTTGAAAGCATTCTAGAAGCGAATCCTCCCAGCTACCTCCTCAAATTAGTTAAACATGGTTTGTATTTAACAGATTCATGCTGTCTTCCCCCAGCCCACCCAGATTCTCCAACTAACTGTGGTCCTGGATTGACATTGATCAAAGTTTTTTCACCACTGTCCGCCCGGTCTGCAGTTGCTGGGCTCGATCCTTATAAGCTTTATTGAATAAAGATGTGGAATTCTGAAGTCTCCAGGTCTCTAGCACCGTTCTAAGGAAAATTGGAAGATGTTAATACCTCTGTAATTTCCACCTCTTCTTCCTTCAGTATTGTTGATGCATCTCATCTAGTCCTGGAACACATGACCTCAGAACACGAGAAAGTCTCTTGCCCTTTGAGGTTGCTCTGCCATTCAATAAGATTTTTAATCTTCTTCTCGTCTCTGCTTATTCTGAAACTATTTACATTTTGTCTCACCAGCAAGTGGAAGCATCTTCTGGGTGTTTACCCTGTTCAGGTCCTTCAGGGTCTTATACATTTCTGTAAAGATCACCTCTCATTCCTCTAAACTTCTGAACAGTTAACTCTTTCTTCAAAGCAGACAAGCTCAGGCAAGTGAAACTTTTCTGAACTGCTTCTAGAGAAATTGCATCATTTTTACAAACGAGGAGACAAGAATCTTAAACAATTTTCCAGATGTGATCTCACATCTTATCTCAACTGTATCTAGGTATCTTTGTACCTAAGATAGTGCTGTACGTGACAAGTTATCAACATTTTTCTGTATTTATTTCAGTACATATGACAATAAAGCTAATTCAATTGAATTCAATTCAATTCACAAGATCCTGTACAGATCCAGTCAAACTTCCTGACTTTTATATTCCATTCCCCAAGCAATAGAATTAGAATTCAATTAGGTTTCAGTGTCATATGTACTCAGGAATAGAGTGGAAAGTGTTCAAAGTTGCCATTTGCAGCACTTTCTTATGAAAGTGCTCCTTAATTACAAAACCTTAAGTATAAATTAGAAAATAAATGAAGGTTAAAGTTCAACATTACATAAATGACAGCATTCCACTTGCCTTCCGAACCACTTGCTGTACCTGAATATTAACTTTGTGTGACTCATGTACTGGGACACTCAGATCTCTCTGCACGACCTCATTCTGAAATCTGAATCCATTGAAATAATATGCTGTATTTCTATTCTTCCTTGACAAACTTGTCAAGTTCATTTGCATGTGGTGACTTATAAACATTAACTGCAATCAGCTTTCCAATTACCCCCTCCTTCTCAATGGTTTACCCCTGTTGGACTAGCTCCTCTTCCACCACAACACCGGAAACATCTCATACATTGGTAAAGATTGATGCAGAGTATTCAGTATCGCAGGCACGCCCTCTGTTGTCATAGATCCCCTAATTATTGGCTTCTCTGAGTGGGAGAGTTACCCTCTACTCCATGATGCCCCCGTGAAAGCAGTGATACACAGTACAGCTTAGTGAGGTCAGTAACCCTCTGTAAGGCATGGAATGAGAGACAGCTCAAGGCTATATTACTTTTTGGTAGAAATTTAGTAGTAATTGGAAGAATGTTTCTTCCACAAAGAGTGTTAAGAGCCTTCCAAAGATGTAGAATTTAGGGTGGATTGGCCATGCTAAATTACCCATAGTATCTGGGACAGGCTAGGGGGGTTAGCCATGAGAAATGCAGGGTTATGGGGAAAGGATAAAGAGGTTTGGTCTGGGTGGGTTGGTCTTTGGATGTTTGGTGTAGACTTGATGGGCCAAATGGACTTCCACACTGTAGGGATTCTATGATCCAATGTATAACTTTAAATCTGATTTCTATTTTGGAGATAGCAAGAACTGCAGATGCTGGAGTCAGAGACAGCACAGTGTGGAGCTGGAGGAACACAACAGGCCAGGCAGCATCAGAGGATCAGGAAAGCTGGTGTTTCAGGTCAGGACCTTTAATCCCCAACCTAAAAATTCAATTTTCCTCTTCCTCTGATGCTGCCTGGCCTGCTGTGTTCCTCCAGCTCCACACTGTGTTATCTATAATTTCTATTTTGATTTTTTTTAATGTGCTAAGAAGGGGAAGGTGTAGCTTTAGTTTCATTTTTTTGAAAGTTGTCTTCTTTTGGAAGCATTGTGAAAACACTTTTATCAAATCAGGACAGAAATCTTAAAATTCCATCCAAAAATCATGAACAAAATGATGACTTTTTTATGTTTGCAGAGGAAACCCACCATTTCCTAACACAATCTGCAACTAAAGTTAAACGATTCAATCACATAAAATGTGACTGGTGACAATAAACAGTTCAGTTGTCACCTGCTGTAAGGTTAATCTGCTTTCCGAATTGTGCACACAGCTAGACATTAAGATCTGATATTACCTGTGAATTGCCTCTACATGGAAGTTTGTTTGTTTATTTTTTCACAAGTGCCCAGAGACAAACTCACCTCAGGCCCATCTGCATTAGATGCATTGTTTCCTCCACATCGATAGCTGGGACAAGCAGAATGAGTGGTTTATAGCCTCAGGAGTATGCAGCAGGATTTTCATCTCCACGCTTTCAACTGGGACTGCACTACTATCATAGGACACTCCTAACAGAGGACAGCCAGGGAATTCCTGGAGGCTTAGCATTCATCCCGCAGACTCCGTCAACAAACACGTTGAATTAGACCCGATGTACTGACAATGCACAGGTGGGACCAGAAACAGCCAAAGCCAGACCATATAAATTTGAACAGGCATAAGATATAAGACAAGAGGCTCCACCGCACTGAAGATGTCACCTCGTAAAGGGACGAAACATCTGCTATCAAACCTGCCAACTCGGCGAACACACCAACATCTACAACCAGCGCCTGAGCTACAAATCTCCACTCAAACCCTAAAGCTCCACCCCTGCCAATTTGACCAAACCACTGCCATCAACAAATTTTTCGGATAGCCTCCTCCTTATATTTCATGGCTGGTTTTATTTCCAAATCTACCAATGGCAATGCTCCCAGAGTTCAGATCCTGAAAACAGTTGAACTAATGTTCCTTACTTCAGTTGTTTTTAATCCAATCTAATCACACAATGCTCACCAGTTAATTAAATAGCAAATAGTTTCCTGATATCCAGGTCCTTGACATGTAGTGATCATTTTCTTAACCTCTGGGCCAGTTAAAATCTCACCTCACTGTGGAGGTGACATGTCTAAAGAGCTTGCGCCTTGGGATGCACGTTCATAGCTCCCTCAAAGTGGAGTCACAGGTAGGCAGGATAGTGAAGAAGGCATTGGTATGATTGCCTTTAATAGTCAATGCATTGAGTATAGGAGTTGGGAGGTCATGTTGAGGCTGTATGAGACGTTGGTTCGGCCACTTTTGGAATACTGTATGTAATTCTGGCCTCCCTGCTGTCGGAAAGATGTTAAACTTGAAAGGGTTCAGAAAAGATTTACAAGGATGTTCCTGGGGTTGCGGTCTTTGAGCTGTAGAGAGAGGCTGACCAGGCTAGGATTATCTTCCCTGGAACATCAAAGGCTGAGGGGTGACTTTGTAGAGATTTATAAAGTCATGAGAGGCATGGATAGGGTGAATGGTCAAGGTCTTTTCCCCAGAGTAGGGGAGCCCAAAACTAGAAGGCAAAAGTTTAAGGTGAGAGGGGAACGCTTGAAAAGGGACCTAAGGGTGTGATGCGTGTATGGAATGAGCTGCCAGAGGAAGTGGTGGAGGCTGGTACAACATTTAAAAGGCATCTGGATGGGTACATGAATAGGAAGGGTTTAGAGGGATTTGGGCCAAATGCTGGCAAATGGGACTAGATTAATTTAGGCTATCTGGTCAGCATGGATGAGTTTGACTGAAGGGTCTGTTTCCGTGCTGTATGTCTGTATGACCCTATGATTAGAAATACTAGTTTACTGGTAATAAGGACTAAATGTCCCACGGCCTCAAGCTCAGAGCCAGCATTTCTTTGAGTGCCTGGCTGTTCACAGAATACATCGAGCAGAAGGTCTCAGCTCTATAGGGCTCTTTATAGAATGTGTTCTTTCAACACAGCAGAGAAACCACAAAAATCCTTTGGCTCATGGTCAGCAGGTCATCGTCACAAGAAAGAAGTTACATTTGCTGCCTTTTTGAAAATGGGAGAGGTTTATAAAAGTCTAACCTTTGACCACTTACCTTAGATTTTCCCTCTAATGATTCCTATTCCTGTCGCAAATCACCCCAGGAAATTGAGAAAAGCCCCCACCAGGTTATTGGGTCTGTAACCTCCTCGGTTGACCTGTGACTCAGGTCAATGAGATTTTAAGAAATGGCGTAAACCCTCACTTCAAACGTTTATGGGAGTGAAAGCATGCTGAGGTGACAAAAATGTTGTCATTTGGCTGGAGAGCTACTGCTTTCTCCAGGGAAGGCTCATTAAATCTAACCAGGAACTGGTGAGGACTCCAATGGGATTCGTTCAGAGATAAGCCCCACCAGCTATCACTACCAACCAATCAGAGGTGGACACCGCTCAGGGTTGCCCACATCATGTGGTGGAGGTTGCTTTCAGAAGGTTCTCCAGGGCAAGAGAACCAGAGTGTAAGGTGTTGGTTTGTTTGGGTGTGTCCATGTGGGATGGTGAGGTTGTGGTTTCGAGGTTTGAGGTGTTGTGCGGAGAGTGAGAAAAGATGAGGGCATGCACGTGGTCAAAGATTGGCTGCTGGTGGACACATCCCTCTCCTGACATCAGGCACTGATTGCCTTCGGGCAAGGGACATGGCCCCTCCACCAAGGTGCCAAGCTGTCTACACTGTTTGACTGGTAGTGTGTGCAGCTTTGCTGATGGATCTGATTGTCATAGGCTCAATCCCAACGGCAATGGCTGGAGAATCTTAGGAGGCTCCTTCAATTGCCAGTGGGGCAGGAAGACCAACCTTGGTGGTCCCTGCCCAGACCCTGGCGCTGGCAGGGATGCCAAGGCTTGCATCACACCACCATGTCTACCTCTTGTGTCACCTCTGCATTACTGTAGAACTGTGGCCGGCGGCTTACATCCAAGTCTGGACATTGTTGGCTCAGATTCAATGCTCAAAACGTTACCTCGAAATCCAGGACAATGTGGCATTGAATGAGCTGCCCTTTCAGAGACACGGACTTTCAGGCAATGTGTTCGAATGAGGGCCCATCTCCTCCCTTCGGTGAATGTTAAAGTCCCATGTATACTATTCGAAGAGGAGGAAGGGAGTCGTCCTGGTGTTCTGGTGAATATTCAACCCTCAATCAACATCACTGTATCTGGTTTTTGTGGGATCTATCTGTGTACTAATTGCTGTGTTTCCAGAATGAAATAACAGTGAATAAAGCCCACGTTAACAGCTGGAAATGATGCTATTGGCCATACCGAAGTTCTGTTTTGAGGCATTTGAGGCACCAGATTCTGTCATCCAGAATGTTTTTGGACTTCTTGTATTCCAGAAGCATTTGATTGGATGTGATGTACATTGGTATGTCCTGAGGTTGCAAAAATAAAAGCCAAATCTTGGGGTTGGGGGAAGGCAATGCTGTAACGGTAAACTCACTGGGCTAGCAATCCAGCACCAACACATTCTAGGCACATGGGTCCAAGTCTCACACTGTGAAATTTGAATTAGCTACAATTAAATGCTGATGGTAAGCACTTAATCATTGTTTTAAAAGCCCATCTGGTTCTCTAATGCCATGTAGGGAAGGAAACCTGCCATCTTCACCTGATCAGGGCCACATGTGAACTTGGGTCGGCAGGGTGGCTCTGTGGTTAGCATTCCTGCCTCACAGGACCTGCGTTCAATTCCACCCTCGGGTGACTGTCTGTGTGGAGTTTGCACATTCTCCCCGTGTCTGCATGGGATTGCTCTGGTTTCCTCCCACAGCCCAAAGTTGTGCAGGCTAGGTGCTAAATTACCCATAGTATCCAAGAATGCGCTGGCTAGGTGGGTTAGCCATGGGAATTGTCGGGTTACAGGGATTGGGTGGGATGTTCTTCAGGGGGTCATTCTGGACTCAATGGGCCGAATGGTCTGCTTCCATGCTGTCGGAATTCTGTGATTCATAACTGTCGTTTGGGCAATTAAGGATGTGTAATTCAAAATATGCCCATCTGGGAGTCAAGGTATTAAACCAGACTCACACAACTTGTAAAATTACATCTTACATGTCATTTTCATTTCAGAGTGCAGAGCGGGCTTTGTCTTCAATACTGTTCAACATTAGGCCCAATACACACAAAATGAATGTTCCATCAATTAAATAAGTCACGGGCATTCAGTATGCTTCACAATTTGAAAGGAATATTGCCCACATAAAGACAGATTAAAAAAACGCATATGAAGGTCATAAGGGAAGTTACGACTATTTAAGGTGTTCAAGTTCTGTCCCTTTGCTGTCTAGGCGGATCCAACATGAGCATTTTTCATCCTAAACTAATAAACCTGATAACAAAATTGCTAGCAAGCAAGAGGAAAAAAGTGGCCGTTTAATGATGGAACACTGAAGGCGTCCCACAGTCACGTCCTTTAGAGCCTGTCACCTTCACATTCCATGGAATAAAGAGAGTTAATTGACTTGGGTTGAATTTGGCGGGGTTTGGCGATGGAACCCTCTGAGGTACGGCTCCAATTCAGCACCGTATAGCCTCAAGTGGAGGCACTGGACTCAGCAGCTGTTGCGAAGCTGCTCTGTGCTGCATCATTTGTCTGTGTCAAGCTAGCACAGCAGCACACATCAGCAAGCAGTTACTGTTCAATATTTAACCAATTACAAAAGTGTCTATTGAACCTTCCCAAAATCTAATGAATCCCAGAATCATACACAGCAGAATCAAAGTGCAGAAGAGACTGCTCCTGAGTGAATATTGAGGTGAATACCTGTTGGCGTACCTACCACTTCCCCTCTGCATTTTAAGTATAAGATTGCTTCAATTATAACTAACGAAGGGCACAGCAATAGCTCTGACCCCTAAAGTTACATATTCTCTGTATTTGCAGCAACTTAAAATCCAAATCAACATCCAGTTTGTCCTTTAGAGGCTGAGTTAGAGCAGGACAACCAACAGCATAATCCTGGATGCCTGCCAAATGTAACTTAGGCTGAATGACCAGCTAAAGCTGTTCGCCAGTCTCCCGTGGCTATCTTTAATTACACAGCTTTCATTACTTTAAAAACTTGACATCTGTATTTTCTGCAAACAATCTGCCATCACTATGCATTGCCATTCACGCACTTAATGTATTCCAGCATTTTCACCTGAATTGTGTTAAAGACGCTTTTGCAAGTAAATGCCACAAATGCTCAATCCCAAAGTGAACCAGCAAATGCAATTTACCTTTCCACGTGATATTTACTGGAGGCTACTTATTTTCCTTTGGGGTATAAACTGTCCACTTCCTTCCCTTGCACAACTTGTCCAATTGACAAAGCAGGGTAATGACAGGCCTGTCCCTATTTGGGACCATGGATTTGTGGCATTGCGTGACCTCCTAAAATCTAGTTCAGATTCAACTTTAATTCCCCACTAAAATATCACATTGATGCGATAACTGCAGTCATTCAGTAAAATCCTTATTTATTACACTATGCTAAGTCATCTATAAGGTCTCTTCTAGTCCAACGTTAAGCTCTATCATATGGTATGCAAAATCATGCCAAGGGCATCTGTTTCTTTAGAAGGTTTAGAATCCCTACAGTGTGGAAACAGGCCCTTTGGCCCAACAAGTCCACACTGAACCTCAGAGCATCCCACCCAGATCCATCCCTTTGTAAACCACCTAATCTACACATCCCTGAACACTATGGGCAATTTAGCCTGGCTGATCCACTTAACCTGCACAGCTTTGGACTGTGGGAGGAAACTAAAGCACCTGCAGGAAACCCACGCAGACACAGGGAGAATGTGCAAACTCCACACAGACAGTCACCCGAGGCTGGAATTGAACCTGGGTCCCTGGTGCTGTGAGGCTGCAGTGCTAATCACTGAGCCACTGTGCCACCCCCATATGCTGCCCCATTCTTGATGTTTCTCATGTTTTACATCCAGATTCATCAGGTGTTTTGGTTTCTATGACAATGTGAACAAATTGGTAGCCATGTTTCCTATGTTAGTACATGAATGCAATTCAAAATTACTGTACTTCATTTGACTATTTGGGGTGGCACAGTAGCTCAGTGGTTAGCACTGCGTCCTCACAGCACCAGGTATCTGGGTGGGCTTCCACCTTCAAGTGAGTGTCTCTGGGTGGGTTTCCTCCTGGCGAGCCGGTTTCCTCCCACAATCCAAAGGTGCTCAGGTTTGGTGCTAAATAGTCCATAATGCCCAGGGATGTGCAGGCTAGGTGAGTTAGCCATTGGAAGTGCAGGGTACAGCGTTAGGCTGGAATGTTCTTTGGAGGGTCGGTGTGGACTCGATGGCCCGAATGGCCTACTTGTGCACTGCAGGGATTCTACGACCTGACTTGCTATGGAAGAGCTGGAAGTCATGAAAGGCTTTTAGTATCTATCAGGAGAGCGATGGCCACGGGTGTGGAAGTTAAAAGCGTGAAGCACTGTGGCAGCTTGCTTGCCTGATACCCAGGCCTGCTTGAGCAACAAAGCCCTCAGCCTCAACCCTGACTTACCACCACAGTCACAGCTCCCCCATCACAGACTCCATCTGCAATATTCCCTCGATTCACTCAGGCTGGTTGGGATATGAAGATGCTTCTGACGTAGGGTTGTTCTTGTTTTGCGAAGCCTGGGTTGGTTGTGTGTGAAACGTTACACTGCCTTAACATCCTGGTCAACCTCAGGCTTAGTTACAAATCCTGAATCCTTTCCAGTGATGTACTTCACCTAAAGCTAGCTCCCTCCCATGGTGAGGCATTGACTGAGCCTTGATCAACTGCCCACTGTGGGCATGAGGAAGAGGCCAGTTACATTGACATTGGTCAGGATATTGGAGAAATGTACATTGGGATTCTGATCTTCACATCAACCGTTTTAAACAACGACCCAATGACAAAATTATTGCCACTTGTTCCAGCCGTCCTTGCCAACTTGCCCATGTCCACAAACACCACAACTCCATGACCTACATAATATCATCATCTCTAATACCACACCAACTCCCTCATGCTCAGCTTCAAATCCTTATTTCAGTGTTCACATCGCTTCACAGCCCTGCACCATTTTCACCTCAAAAACTATTTCCTGTCGTAGAACTCTTCGCCACCTGCCCAGGCCCGTGACTGTGAATCCATGGAGCTAGTCAAAGAATAGGAGAGAACTCCTTCCTGTGTCCCTGTCGATATTTATCCCGCAGCACCAGCATGTTGCCCTAGAGCATTATCAGTTTATTACCCCCTAGCTGTTTGTGGGATCTTGCTGTGTGAAAATTGGCAGTTAAAATACATTGGGACAACCTAAGGTTCACGTCATACGATCAAAAAGATCACATGATAGACTTTTCCTGTGAGGCCCCCTGGGACATTTCATTATGTTCGAGCTGCTACGTAAATATCAATCGGTGTTGTTGTTGTGAGCAGAGGTTTTATGTGTGAAGACTGTCTCACTGCTTGCTCCACTCTCTTACTGATGTTGCAGTTGTAAAGTTAACAGCCAGGAGCACTGGGAAGCTGGGGTACAGACGTTCTCCTCTCATTCTCTGAACACACCATGATCCTCACTGTCAAATTTTCGTCTTCAATGCCTGCAGTCTCCTGGAAGGGTCAATTCTCCAAAGGGCATTCTTGGTGTGGAGGCTTCCCTGCTGAAATTTTATATCAAACTCTAGTATCACTCACACACACACAAACACGCACACACACACACAGACAGTGACACACAGGCACACAGACACAGACACACACAGCCAATCACACACAGACATAGACATACACAAATACATGGAGCACATACACAGACATGCATACACACAGATGCACACACATACACACAGATATGCACATACACATATACACACACAGGCACACACAAACACAGACATGGACTCACATACAGACACACACTCACATAGACACACACAATAATACACTCACAGACACACACATTAAGACACACATGCACATACTTGCACACAGATACACACTCGCACACACACATACACATACAGATGCACTCACACACAAACTCTGAGATGCACAGACACACACGTAGTCATACACATAGTCATACACATTCAGTCACACAGACACACACACACACACAGACACACACACACAGACACACACACACAGACACACACACACACACACACACACACACACACACATACAGATAAGCACACACAAATACATGTGTACAGCCTTCTACACAGACATTAATTCACACAAATACACACAGACACCCACTAACACACACACACACACCCCCACATACACACACATACACACACATATACACTTCAGGAATGTCCATTCGGTGGAACTGACACTTGCTTAATGACCTCAGTCATCATTGGCGAGGCCAACGTTTATTGCACATCCCTAATTGCCCTTGAACTCCATGGGTTGTTCAGTCATTTCAGAGGGTCAAACACATTGCTGTGGGTCTGGAGTCACAAGTAGGCCAAACTGGGTAACGGCGGCAGTTTCCTTCCCTAAAGGATCAGATGGGTTTTTATAACAGTTGATGATGGTCATCACGGTTACCATGACTGATCCCACCTTTCAGTTCCAGACATTAGTGATTGAATTGAAATCCCACCAGTTGCTATGGTGAGACTGGAGCCGATAGCTCCAGGGTAGTGACCTGGCACAGGTACGACACCACCTCGTATTGGAAACGTAACCTTTGAAAATTTACTGTATAAGAAAAGCCTCAAGGAGCAGTCTAAGGAAGGTAATGAGTCTGCACACCATGTTACATTTCTGGAAGGCTCTCAAATACTGGAATTGTATTTGAGTACAATCAGATACCTCAATATTCAATCAGAGAATTCAGTGTTGGTCAGCATCGTGCCCTCACTCATTATACCAGCTAGGTCTCCCATAAGCTGATATAAGGCACAGTCAACACAGGCTTGGAAAGCGATCAATCATTCCCGACAAATCTAACAGAATATGTTGGTGGAAAGAGCTAACTTAATGGTTGAAAGAGCTGGCGGGTGAATAATATGCCCTTGAGTTTTCAGACTGCACCATGCCTGAGAAGTTAGAAGCAGCTGTAGTGAACGGGGAGTTTGCTGGCCAGGTTGAATGGTGGTTCGAGAATATGAATTCGCCAGTGGGATCTTCTGGCGAGACTGGGCTCTTAGTGATAGCTGTTCAAGCTGTTCCGTCGTTGGGCACAGGGATCCCTCCGCACAGTTGGCCACATGCCCAGTTGAGGTGACCCAGGCTGCACCCGCCCAGTGATAGTCATTCTGCTTGCTGAGAGCTCACTCGATAGGAGTCCCCAACTACTGAGTCTGGCGAGAGTACATTCCAGTTCACTGGCAATTCTTCATCTCTTTGAGGAGACATGCATTCAGAAGCAGAAGAAACTGTTTTCTGAAAATCTTCAAAGACAATGTGAGCAACAGGTCAGAGAGAGGACTCCCAATTTCAATGCTGCACCCCAGGAGGAAAGATGGAGGTTTCCTTTGGCAGCCAGGAAACTCTCAAAGCACCCACTGTGAAGGGAATGAGTTCAGGGAGGGGGATTCGAGATGTCCAGCCACAAAGAATTGGCTGCAATACTATGAAAACATTCAGTGACTTATCATGAGTAGCCAAGGTCAGTGAATGGATCTTCAAATACCATCGCCCACCAGCCGCTGACTTCATGCATCGCTCAACAAAACATAATGCCATTCACTCAATGATCAGCCAGTCAATTCCCCACCTCATCCTCACGCACGTCCCAATGGTACCAGCCGAAAACCCAAACCTTGCATCTCGCACACGCAGCGTATTATTAGGCAGGTCAGCCAATTACTGTGCAACATGTTCACCAAAGCTGTACCATAGAAAAATCAGAAATAGAAGCAGGAGGAGACCATTCAGCCCTTTTAGTCTACTCCAGTCAGTATGGTCATGGCTGATCATCCAATTCAATCCTCTGTGCCCACTTTCTTCCACATACCGTTTGATCCCTTTAGCCCCAAGACTGGTATCTAACTCCTCCTTGAAAACACTCAATGTTTTGACCTCAACTAATTTATGTGACGGAGAATTCCACAGGCTCCCCGCCATCTGGGTGAAGACATTTCTCCTCATCTCAGTCTGAAATGGCCTACCCCATATCCTTTGACTGTGATTCCCTGGTTCTGGACTTCCCACTCATTGGGAATATCCTTCCTGTGTTTACTCTGTCCCTTCCTGTTACAACATTGTTGGTTTCTCTGAGAAACCCCCCCGCCTCCTCATTTTTCTAAATGCCAGCCTCTCTTCATGCATCAGTCCTGTAATCTTGGGAATCAGTCTGGTAAATCTTTGCTACCTTTGCCAGAATATCCATCCCCAGATGAGAAGATCTGCTCACTTCGCTGCGAGGGTTGTATCTAACCACAAGGAGCAGTCAAGCATATTACAGGATGTCAGCATCTGCTGAGCCCAGTAGAGGAGAATTTACTCTGCCTGGATGAGCCAACAGTCCCGAGTCATCTCATATTGAAGGGTGTTCAGGGCAATGGTGTGTTCCTGCTTGATGCACCTCCCAATGACATACGACGCCATCATCCTGTTCGCAGGTAGGATGTGCAAACTGTACAGGGGGGATCCTGAACCACTTGCTGACTCTCCTAATGCCTGTCTCTCACACTCATCCTTCTGCATTTCTGCTTTCACACACTACATCAGACACTGCACCAGGCACGTCACCCGACGCTGCACCAGATATTGTGACACGACGCCATGGCCACACACTGTGACCAGACACTTAACCAGACACTGTGACCAAACAATGAATCTGGCTCTACACCAGGCACTGTGACCAGACACTGCACCAAAATTTATGAATTTATTGGAAACAGTGCAGAAGCCCTGGAGAAAGTGTGTGCAGCTTCTTTATATCTTTGATACTGAGTCCACTTCTCTTTTTCCAAAGGACAATGATATCTTGAGGAGGGCTCAAAGAAGGACCACAGAGCACAATGTGTTTTGATAGAAGAAAAGAAGATTGAAGTGGGCGTAATTCCAGGAAATTAAGTGTTGCAAGGCCTTGATTTAATTGGTTTCTGGGATGTGAATATTGTTATCATTTGTTACCTCTTCCCAAACTGCCCTGGAGAAGGTGGTGATGAGCTGCCTTCTTGAATCTCTGCAGTCCACATTGTGTAAGAACATGCAATGCTGCCAGGCAGAAAGTTGCAGGATTTTGACAATGAAGCAACGGTGATATATTTCCAAGTAAGGATGGTGATTGGCTCATAGGGGAACTTGCTAGAGGTAATGTTCCCATGTATCTGCTACCCTTGTCTTTCTAGATGGAAGTGGTCATGGGCTTGGAAGGTGCTGTCGAAGGAGCTTCATGGAATCCCTTCAGTGTGGAAGAAGGCTATTCAGTCCATTGAGTTACACCAATCCTCTGAAGAGCTTTCCCACCCAGACCCACCCTATCCCTGTAACCCTGCATTTCCTATGACTAACCTACCTATCCTGCACATCCCTGGACACTATGGGCAATTTCCCATAGCCAATCCACCCTAGCCGTTGGACTGTGGGAGGAAACTGGAGCACCCGGAGGAAACTCATGCAGGCATGGGGAAAATGTGCAAATTCCACACAGACTCCGCAACTAAACTCAGGCCCCTGGCACTGTGAGGCAGCAGTGTTAACCACTGAGCCACTGTGCCAAGCGAGCTTTAATGAGCTACGGCAATAATACTTGTAAATAGTACACACTATGGTTAATCAACATCAATAGTACTGTTGAAAGTCGATCAAGTGGGCTGCTTTGTCCTGGATAGTGTCAAGCTTCTGTAGTGTTGTTGGAGCTGCACCCATCCAGGCAAATGGGGAGTATTCCATTACACTCCTGACTTGTGCCTAGTAGATGATGGACAGGTTTTGGCAAGTCAGGAGGTGAGTTACTCATAGCAATATTCCTTGCTGGTGTGCAATCATCGGCAAACATCCCTACTTCTGACCTCATGATGGAGGGAAGGTCATTGATAAAGCAGCCAAAGATCATTGGGTGTGGGTCACTACCCTGAGGAATGCCTGCAGAGATGAGCGACCTCCAACAACCACGACTATCTTCCTTTATTTGGGAACAGTCTGGTGGCTCTTGTTAATCAGTGGATTTGATAACACTGGTATGCAGAGGTCCACATTGGGAGATGGAACAAACTCACTCTATGTTATATAGACCTAAAAATGTGCAAGATTCAGGCTCTACCTGTGCTCACAGGACCTTGAGGTCTCTTCATTTGCCCATGATTTGGAGATCTCTTGGTGTAAGAACAATGGATAATTCCAAGGGAGACAGTTGCCTGGATCATGAAGAGGGTTTTTTTAAAATCAGGATTCTCTCCCAGACCATCCTCCCCAAATCACCTCCACCTTTCTTTGGATGAAGCATCTGCTTGTGGCCTCCCTGGTGGAAATAGTAGAGTGGAGGAGTAGGCGGGGTTGGGGCCTGTTTCAAATTCTGAACAACAATCGAGACAGATCTCCAGAGTGTGATCCCGTTGAGACCTATCCAGTATTCATCCAAATCAAAACTCCACCCCCCCCCATCATCTCCAGTGTCAGTGTCCTTCCAAGGATCAGTCATAGCCCTGCCATACTGGGACATTGGGAGGCTCATGTGGGGTTCCAGTGCAGTTCCCAGCTGTAGTTATGGGACAAGTATGTTCAACCGAGCCTGGCATATTGGGCCTGGATGGCTTGGGTTGAAATGAGGTACAAAAGGCACAACTGAAAGAAGAAGAAGTAATGGGAACTGCAGATGCTGGAGAATCCGAGATAACAAAGTGTGTAAAAAAGCAAGCTGCTTGCCATTTGAATAAACCATCTCACTCTCATGCTAATGTTTCAGGTCTGGGCTTGCTGTAAAGTTGCCGGTGACATCCACATCCTGTGAAAGAATTATAAAAACCTCCCCTCCCCATCTACTCACAAGGTCTGATGTGGTCACCACTCTGCCAGCTGAGCCCCATTCATTCTTCGCCATGAGCTCCTGGCAGCCCAACAGCCCCTGTCAGCCTCTCCTCTTGGCCCCTACTCCAGCTCTAGCTGTTGCCTGTGAGCAGTGATACAGCAACTATATCTTGGGTAACACATGGCAGATGATTAACAGAAATATGAAACAGTATTTAATGGAGACAGAATAACTGGCAGACTGACAATGCAGCGACTGGTAGGACATCATTTCGATTAATAGAATGGAAACAAACTCTTAAAAAGCTACCAGTTATGTTTTTTTTTCATAGAATGCTCTTGATTCTAATTGGATCTCAATTCTAATGGTAACGTTTACCCGTGAGATATGCACCTCTGTATTTAATGTTATCCCATGCCTTTGGTCTTTAATCCTCCTCATGGTCCACCTTTCACGATTGTGTATGAAAGGTCAGAGCTTTCCTTCCTCACAGTGAGGCGATGGCCTAGTGGGATTATTGCTAGACTATTAATTTAGAAACTCAGCTCATATCCTGGGGCGATAACAAGGTGTAGAGCTGCATGAACACAGCAGGCCAAGCAGCATCAGAGGAGCAGGAAGGCTGATGTTTCGGGCCTGGACCCTTCTTCAGAAATTTCTAAAGAAGGGTCTAGGCCCGAAACGTCAGCCTTCCTGCTCCTCTGATGCTGCTTGGCCTGCTGTGTTCATGCAGCTCTACACCTTGTTATCTAATTCACTAATGTCCTTCTGGGAAGGGAACTGCCATCCTTATCTGATCTG
Organism: Stegostoma tigrinum; assembly: GCF_030684315.1. Taxonomy (NCBI): domain Eukaryota; kingdom Metazoa; phylum Chordata; class Chondrichthyes; order Orectolobiformes; family Stegostomatidae; genus Stegostoma; species Stegostoma tigrinum. The sequence continues at coordinate 54,654,519 of NC_081373.1, forward strand.
GTCTACATGCGACTCCAGATCCACAGCAATGTGGTTAACTCTGAACTGCCCTCTGAAATGGCCTGGCAAGCCACTCTGTTCAAAGGCAGCTAGGGATGGGCAAAAAATTCCAGCCAACCAGCAACGCCCACATCCCTCGAGTGCATAAAAGAAAATATTACAGCCCAAGGAAGGTGCTTTTTCCCATTAACTGCATTATAGGAAGGATGTGAAAATGTTGGAAAGGGTGCAGAGGAGATTTACCAGGATATTACCTGGCATGGAGGAAAGGTATTATGAGGAAAGGCTGAGGAACTTGAGGCTGTTTTCTTTAGAGAGAAGAAGGTTAAGAGGTGACCTAACAGAGACATACAAGATGATCAGAGGATTAGATGGGGTGGACAGTGAGAGCCTTTTTCCTCAGATGGAGATGGCTAGCACAAGGGGACATAGCTTTAAATTGAGGGGTGATAGATATAGGACAGATGTCAGAGGTAGGTTCTTTACTCAGAGAGTAGTAAGGGCGTGGAATGCCCTGCCTGCAACAGTAGTAGACTTGCCAACTTTAAGGGCATTTAAATGGTCACTGGATAAACATATGGATGATAATGGAGTAGTGTAGGTTAGATGGGCTTCAGACTGGTTTCACAGGCCGGCGCAACATCGAGGGTATGTTCTACTCCTTTGTTCACTCTGAAACCATGGCTTTGAAAGTTTGCACCTTTTCCATGGTAATCAATGTGTCTGTTCCTTGAGAGATCAACTTTGGGGAAACTTCTAAATTTGTTGTCACCATTGAATACGCTGACACCATGCAGGTTCATGGTTATCTTACTTTCTCATTCAGTGTCTCAACATTGTTCTATCTAATACCTGGATTCCCTTCCACTCTGTCTCCTCCATCTCTGTTTCTGACATATTTTTCAATATCTTTCTGCTCTCATTACTGAATTCTAGACAATTAGTCGCTGATAATTCCATTGCACAAGCATAGATTTCCATTCATTCTGACATAACTAGAGCTCACAATGCCCAGGCCTTTTGCAAGGCAGGAAAGGAATTACTGTCACCCACTGTATCATCCAAAATGGCAAGGAAAATCTCCTCCCAACATGAACCATGAGTTACCATCTCTTGGTTTGCATAACTCCATTATTCCTTCTTGTTGTCACCAAACCTTTTTGTCCTCAAGTGATCTCCTCCAGCACTGAAGCTGCCTTCAAGAAATGTAGTTTCCTGTCATAAGCCCAAGCATTTTTCTTCCGACTGTTGACTTCTAATTCTTGGTCCCATATCAGGCTATTGTATCTGGAGAAACTCTTTTTGCCCAGTCTCCAACCCCAATATCTCATCTCTCTCTCACATCTTTGCTTCTGTTATCGCTCGGTACACCCTGTTCTTCTCTGCCTTTAGCAATATCAACAACCCTACCATCTTCCTTGGTCTTTTGGAACTCCATAATAGTTATCGTAGAATCCATAAAGTGTGAAAGAGGCCATTCAACCCATCCTGTCTGCACTGACCCTTGGAAGAGGATCCCACCTGAACTGTATCACTGGACCCTCACATTTGTCATGGCTAATCTTCCTGGCCTGCACATCCCTGGACATTATGGGGCAATTTCCCATGTCCAGTCCACCTAACTGGCACATCTTCAGACTGTGGCAGGAAACTGGAGCACCTGGAGAAAATGCACGCAGACACGTGGAGAATGTGCAAACTCCACACAGACATTGTCTTTCTCATTAACACCAATTACTGAGCTTTCCTGCCAAATATGTGGGTCCGATCCTACCTCCTCTCCAGTCCATCGCACAAGCTAACATTCTACCCATTGAATCTATCTACATTTCTTGCTGCCTCAGGAACGTAGCCAACATCATCAAAGACTCCTCCCAGCCCGGTTGTGCTCTCTTCCAACCTCTTCCATCAGGGATAAGATACAAAACCTTAAACACACGTACTGACTAGTTCAAGAACATCTTCGTCCCTGCTGATATTAGATTTCTGATTCATGAGGGGCATAGATCAGGTGAATAGACAAGGACTTTTCCCCAGGTTGGGGGGAGTCTGAAACCAGAGGGTCATAGGTTTAAGGTGACAGGCAAAAATTTAAAAGAGACCTGAGGAGCAATTTTTTCACACAGAGGGTGGTGCGTGTATGGAATGAGCTGCCAGAGGAAGTGGTGGAGGCTGGTACAATTACATCACTTAAGAGGCATCTGGCTGGAGAGATGAATAGGTAGGCTTTAGAGAGATCTGGGCCAAATGCTGGTAAATGGGACTAGGTTAATTTGGGATACCTGGTCAGCATGGACAATTTGGACTGAAGGGTCTGTTTCCATTCTGGACAGCTCTATGACTCTCAAGTTTCAAATGTGATGTTGATCTTGCTTTTTACGCATCTTCTTCGCAGCCATATCTTTGTATTCCTCGCTCAGTGAAATCACCCCATGATCTTTGTACGGTATGCCCGTACTGCACACAAAACAAAACTTTTCACTGTACTTAGGTACATGTGACTACAATAAATCAAAACAAGTAACACCAACTTTCCTGGTTGCCATTGACGTGGTACTTTGACTTCAACACTCTAGGGGCACCCTGTCCAATGGGAATTAACCTTCCAGCTTCTTCAATAAGCAAAGCTGTGGCTGAATCTCCAAGGATTATGGAGAGCTGAACCAAGTGGAGTTGCAGATGGCAGCTGTTTGTGGCTTTTCCTTGACAGATGGCATTTCTGCTTTAAGGCTGTGATTAGTTGTACGATCTGTAGGGGAAGTTTTACAGCCCGAGCAAGCAATAACCTTCATTGTTGCGAAAGTACAAGCGTTATATCTGCAGGCAGCGATTTCCATTTCGGAGCATTTACCATGTACTGGGTTTCAGAAGTCATCTCGAAAATAAATAGAAAGTCACAGCAAGCAGACGATAAAACATGATCGTGAAGCAGAGGAGGGGGAGTATGTGTCATTTACTGTCAGGAGGATACAGAGAGATGCTTCAATTTTCTGGATTTAGAGGATGCGTTCTGCTCTGTCAAGTCATAAACATCTCTGCTGAATGATATGTGTAACCAATAGCTGGGAGGATTATCGTCTGTTTCTGCTCACCTCTAGCCCCACCTTTCAGTGTAATTTTTGACTTTAATTATGTCCAATTTCACATACCCACATACACCATATGATCTAATGAATCTCCGACAGCTTTTACACTCAATATGAATCTTTTCCCACTTCACTTCATCAAACATGTCAGTGCATTCACCTATTTCCCTCCTCCTTATCTATTTACCTATCTTTCCTAGAAATGTATTGAAACAATTCACCTCGACCACCAGAGCACAGAGGCGAGGAATACTGCGACAAGTGACACACCTCCTTACTCCCCATCTCCCATCTATAAGAACGAAAGTCAGGAGTGTGATGGAATATTTCCCCACTTGCCTGAATGGGTGCAGCTCCAACAACCATTAAAAAGCTTGACACCATCCAGGACAAAGCAGCCCGCTTGATTGGTGTCACATCTACTTCCACTCCCGGCACCACCGATGCGCAGGAGCAGCAGTCTGCACTATCTACAAGACCCGCTGCAGGAATTCACCCAAGATACTCAGGCAGCACCTTCCAAACCCATGACCACTTCCATCTAGAAGAACAAGGGAGCAGATACTTGGGAACACCACCGCCTAAAGGTTCCCCTTCAAGTCAGTCACCATCTTGACTTGGAAATGTATTGCTGTTGCATCTCTGTTGCTGGGTCAAAATCCTGGAAATCCCTCCCTCAGGGCATTGTGGGTCAAGCTACAGCAGAAGGACTGCAGCGGTTCAAGAAGGCAGCTCACCAACATTTGCCAAGGGAGGGGCAATAAATGCTGACACAATCAGAGATGCCCACGTTCAACGAGTAAATTAAAAAGTTCACATGAATGAATTAAAAATACAAACATAGAAACATATAAATTCAGAGCAGATGTTCTAGTGTTTTCTGAGATCAAGAAGGAGAAGGGCAGCAAATGTATGGGCATGCTGCATCGGCTACATGGACTGTTGGTGGGTCATAACACGCCCCCTAACCCCCAGTAGCATTGTGGGTCAACTTACAGCAGGAGGACTGCAGCGGCTCAATAAAGCAGCTCACTACCACCTTCTAAAGGGCAACTAGGGATGGGCAAGAAATGCTGGCCAGCTAGAAATGCCCACATCCTATGAGTAAATTAAAAAGAAATTGATTTGAAAATGAATAATTGAAGAAGATGCACACAAAAAGAGATCTTGCATAAAACTAGAGTGCATGGGGTAGGAGGTAAACTTAAGCATGGGTTGAGGATTGGTTAACAAACAGAAAACAGGAAGGGTGGAACTTTACAATCGGATTGGTTTCCTGCCCTGTTACTGCCTTAAGAGTCAGGGGCAAGCTTACCCCCCAGTGTACTGACCTGATCTGCTTGTCCGTTAATGATCAGTACATTTATACATTGCCCCTTATCAGCCCTCTGCCTCAATCTGTAGAAGATGCCTCCCACTGCCCCTTATCAGCCCTCTGCCTCAATCTGTAGAGGATGCCTCCCACTCTGGGAGCAGTGCTGGAAGTCTTATTGTTGCCCAGTGAGGATCATGGCAGGAACTGGACCAGAGGTGAGTCGGGGTAGCAGGGCATACCTGAAACCAGTTGACAGGCACAACTAGGGCAGAGGCGAGGAAGGTGCTGGGTGACTAAGTTTGGAGGGGAAAAGTAGCGGTCACAGTGAAGATTGGGGAATGGAGCCTCAGTGGGTGCATGGACCCCCTTTCTCCATCACTCGCCCAGGCAATGAAAGCTGCTAGGCTTCCCATTTGGCATTGGCCTCTGCCGGCTTCAGGTATAACTGCAAAGAGGGCAGACAAGCAGATGCCCAGATCTGTACCGTTGACTGGTCAGACAATTTAACCTGCTCACTACCTGCCTGATAACCTGGCCCCAATAGACTGTAAAATTCAGCTGAAGGAGTAAACACATCATTTTCAAAATAATTCGAGTCACAGGATTGTTACAGTATAGAACAATGCCATTGGGCCCATTATTCCTGCACCAGCTCTCCAGACAAGCATCATTACTTGGGGTCAGTTATCTAGCTTTTGCCCCACACTGGTTCCACCCAAATAACCACCCAATGCCCATTTTGATTCTGCCTCTGTCACATTTCTAGGCAGTGTAACTACTCACTGTGTGTAACAGGTTTTTCTCACATCACCCTCGATTAACACACACGTCTCCATAAATCTATGTCCGTGTCATTGCTGTCCTTTTTACAAGCAGGAACAGTCCCCACCCACCGTCCTCCATCATCAATCTATCCAGCCTGCTCATGGTTTTGAAAACATCTATCAGATCTCCTCTCAGCCTTCTTTTCTCCAAGGAAAACAGTTCCGACTTCTATCTATCCTCATCATTGAAGTTTCTCATCCTTGTGATTTGTTTCTGCACTCTCTCCAATGTATTCAGATCCTTCCTACAGTGTGACCCCAGGATTGTACACAATACTCCAGCTGAGGCCTAACAAGAGTCTTCATAGAAGATTCCCTACAGTGTGGAAACAGGCCCTTCGGCCCAACCAGACCACACCGAACCTCAGAGCATCCCACCCAGACCCATCCCCCTGTAAATCACCTAACCTACACATTCCTGAACACAACAGGCAATTTAGCATGGCCAATCCACCTAGCCTGCACATCTTTGGACTGTGGGAGGAAACTGGAGCACCTGGAGGGAGCCCACATAGACACGGGGAGAATGTGCAAACTCTGCACAGTCAGTCGCCTGAGGGTGGAATCAAACCCAGATCCCTGGCACTGTGAGGCTGCAGTGCTAACCACTGAGCCACCATGATACCCTAAACACAGGCTGCACAGGTTCAACATCACCTCTTTGTTCTCGTGCTCTCTGTGCTTTACTTACTGCTCTCTCCATCTGTCCTGCTACTTTTAATGATCTGTGCGTGTATACACCCAGGTCTTTCTGCTCCTTGCCCTGTTTAGAATTGAACCACTATTTTATATTGTCTTTCAGCGTTCTTCCCTCCATTGTGCATCAGCTCATACTTCTCTCCATTGTGCCTCCTCTACCACCTTGTCCCCAACTCCTGCTTGTCAATGTCCCACTGGAGCCCCACACTGTCCTCTTCAGTTGGCAATTCTTCTAAGTTTCAAAGTTTTAAATTATCCCTTCCGCACCCAGATCATTAATATTTATTAGAATAATCAAGGGCCCCAATACAGAACCTGGGAAACTCCAATGCAACACGGCTCCAGCTCAAAGAATATCAATTGACTGTGGCTCTCTGTTTCCTATCACTCAGCCATTTTTGTATCCACTCCGTTATTGTCCTTTTTACCCTGTGACCTCTCACGTTCCTCACAAGTCTATTGTGTGACTCTGCTCAAATACACAGCCACAAGCTGTAGGTCATGCAGCAAGGCAGGATCAGCACTTGAGGTTCGGTTATTTGTGGCTTACCACAATGGGATAGATTGGAGGAAACTGAATTCAATGTTGACGTTTCGGGCCTAGACCCTTCATCAGAACTTTTCTGATGAAGGGTCAAGGCCCAAAACATCAGCTTCTGTGCTCCTAAGATGCTACTTGGCCTGCTGTGTTCATCCAGCTCTACACTTTGTTGTCTCAGATTCTCCAGCATCTGCAGTTCCCATTAGCTCTGACTGCAATGTTTCCAAGTTTGCTGACCACTCCGAGTGGGGAAAGTCAGCTGTGAGGAGGACATGAGGAGGCTGCAAAGGGATGTGGGAGGATTGTGTGAGTGGGAAACTGGGGACTGATGGAGTATCATGTGGGAAGTCTGAAGATCCTTGGAAGGAAAAAAATGAAAAAGCAGAATATGATTTAACCAGTGAGAGTTTGAAAAATGTTAACATTCAGGGGGAGTGCCCTTGCATATGAGCCAAAGAAAGCCAACATGCAGGTACAGCAAGCAATTGGGAAACAATTGGGAGAGGTTAGGTGAGAGGAAGAACAGGGTAGGGAGGCGGGGACGAGTTGGGCTGGTTTTGGGATGCAGTGGGGGGGGGGTGAGCTGGGCTGGTTTTGGGATGCGGGGGGAGGGGAGATTTTGAAGCTGGTGAAGTCCACACTGATACCATTGGGCTGCAGGGTTCCCAAGTGGAATATGAGTTGCTGTTCCTGCAACCTTCGGGTGGCATCATTGTGGCACTGCAGGAGGCCCAGGATGGAATGTCGTCTAAGGACTTGGGCGGGGGAGGTAGTTGAAATGGTCCGCGACTGGGCGGTGCAGTTGTTTATTGCGAACCGAGTGGAGGTGTTCTGCAAAGCGGTCCCCGAGCCTCCACTTGGTTTCCCCAATGTAGAGGAAGCCACAACGGCTTTAGTTACGCAGGGAATTGGTGAGACCATGCAGGGTTAACTCGGTGTAGAGCTGGATGAACACAGCAGGCCAAGCAGCATCATAGGATCAGGAAAGCTGATGTTTTGGTTTTCTGAATAAGAGACTAGGCCCGAAACGTCAGCCTTCCTGTTCCTCTGATGCTGCTTGGCCTGCTGTGCACATCCAGCTCTACACCTTGTTATCTCAGATTCTCCAGCATCTGCAGTTCCTACTATCTCTGAGATCATACAGGGTGTAAGGTTTAGACCCCATGAGAGAAAAGTGCAACAAAAATTCACTAGATTGGCTCCTGGAATTAGGGGCTGAGGGGTTAATTGAGTAGATTGGGGCTATATTCCTCAGCATTTGTAAGAATGAGCGCCGTCTTATTAAAACACGTAATATTCTTAGAGGGTCTTACCCCAACATGTTCTGGAGTGATTATTGACCTTGTGTAAAGTCCAACCCCCATCCAAACTTTATTCACCACCTATCCACTGCTATAGTCAAACTCATATTGGTGTAAAACTCTTCACTCAAATGAAGTTGTTCAGGTCCCTATACCCTATGCGGAGTGATAATGATATTTCTTGACTCCCTTTCTGCTAGTTTGGATATGGGGTTAGCAGAAACAGCCAACAGCCTTACTGCTCTGCAGACAGTCTATTTACTGCTGTAAATAGATAGTGAGATGCTGGGACAGGGTGGGTTTTGAATCCCTCAAATATTACTTGTGTACAAGTCAACTCCTATCTTTTGGCTGAACATTTGGTCTTGGAATTTTTACACAAGTAGATACAGCAATAGGAAAGATGCTAGGTACTTCATAGAGTCACACTGCACAGAAACAGACCTTTCAGTCCAACCATGATCCCAAAGTAAACTAGTCCCACCTGCCCGTACTAGGCCCATATCCATTCTACACAACTATTTATCGAAATGCCTTTTGAACATAACTGTACCTGCATCCATAACTTCCTCTGGAAGTTCATTCCACCCACAAACCACTCTCTTATTTAAAAAGATTGCTCCTCATGTCTTTTTTAAATCATCCTCCTCTCACCTTAAAAAAGTGTACCCTTTAGTCTTGAAATCCCCATGCTGGGGAAAAGACACTGCCAGTCACCTTATCTATGCCCCTCATGGTTTTATTCATAGAATCCCTACATTGTGGAAACATGCCTTTTCGCCCAACAAGTCTGTGATGACCATCAGGGCATCTCACCCAGACCCATCCCCCTATAACCTGCCTAATCCACGACCCTGAACACCACAGGCAATTTAGCATGGCCAATCCACCTAACCTGCTCATGTTTGGACTGTGGGAAGAAACCAGCGTACCTGAAGGAAACCCATGCAGACAGAGGGAGAATTTGCAAACTCCATACAGTCACCTGAGAGTGGAATTGAGCCCAGGTCCCAGGCGCTGTGAGGTAGCTGTGCTAACCACTGTGCCACCCCTCTATAAACCTCTATAAGTTCACCCCTCAACCTCCTATGGCCCAGTGAAAAAAGTCCCAGCCTAACCAGCCTCTCCTTATAACTCAAACCCACCATTCCCTGCAACATCCTGGTAAATCCTTTCAGAACCACCTCCAATTTAATACTATCTTTCCTATAATGGGGTGAGCATGCTGCACACAGTACCCCAGAAGAGGCCTCACCAACACCCTGTCTAATCCTTGGCTGCATCCTGTAGAATGAGGGTTACAGGGGTCACAAACTAAAATGAAGGTTTGTTCATTTAAGACCAAGATGAGAAAGAAATTTCTTCACACAAAGGATTGTGAATCTTTGGAATGTACTACTCCAGAGAAGAGTAGGTTCTCCATCTTTGAAAGTGCTCAAGTTAGCAATCGATCGTTGGTTTGGGCACACTGGTAAATAAGGGATATGACCAGAAGGTGAAACTGAGTTGTAGGTTAGCTTTGAATGGGTGAAAAGGGCCACAATGAAACTTGTACCTTTATTTTTTCTATACTTATGTGAGACATACATTTAGAGCTATGCTGGATCTGTTAGACCTCAAAGGCTTGCATGGTCCTTCTGAATTAGCTGCCTAATGTTTGTCACCTCTCTCTTCAAGGGAGAGAGCAATTTTATTTGTGGTCATGTTGTTATGCACCTGCATTAGATTATCCTTGAAAGCTGTTTTTTTTAGCAGCTATGGAGTTTTAATATTTTTTATTCTCGCAGCTTCCATTGAGCAGAATCAGCAGTGACATGGGAATGGCAAAAGACTCAGTAATTACTCATTTTGCTGTAACATTCAGCATGGGTGAGCTCAATAGCTTAGATAGCTGGCGTAGTATAAGTTAAACCAACACCACGGGTTTGATTCCTACTTTGGCCATGATAGTCCTGGCATCTGCTTCTTCACCCTGCCCCAAAAGTGAAAGACAACAACAACACCACCACTGACAAAAAGTGCCAATCATAACAGGAAGTGTCAACCAATATTGAGCAGGAGAGCTAACTTCAGTCAGAGTGCTAGTGGAATGGAATTCAACTTGGCTTCCAGTCCCCAGTGAGAGTGATGCATTGAGATCTTAGCAATTACACACTGCTTTATAATCATGAGAAATATTGAGTTACAAGGAGGTACAGTAGCACAATATATGACTGCAGTGCCAAACCAAAGGCAGAGGCAAATGATTATGGGGAGGCGATGGCCTAGTGGTATTATTGCTGAAGCTGTTAATCCAGAAACTCAGCTAAAATTCTGGAGACCCAGGTTCAAATCCTGCTATAGCAGATGGTGCAGTTTGAATTCAGTATCCAATCTGGAACTAGGCTTCTAATCATGTCCATGAAATGGTTGTCAGGGGAACAAAAAAGCTAGTGGCCTTTAGGGAAGCAAACTGTCATCCTTACCTGATCTGGCCTATATGTGACTCTAGACCTGCAGCAATGGAGTTGACTCTCAACTGCCCTCTGGGCAATGAGGTATGGGCAATAAACGTGGCCAGTGACACCCTCATGTGTGAGTGCGTTTTGAAAAATTAAAACATTTGAGCTCAAATTTCATCATGAGAGTTAAGGAATTTGATTTATTGTGTACAACTTGAATTCAACAGTAAAATAAACTTCTGTTTTAGAAATGGTGATCACCAAACTCCAAGATTGTCATAAAACTTACCCAATCTGATGTCCTTTAAGAAAGCAAATCTACTTGTCCTTCCCCATTCAATCCAGCCTGTGGGAGACTCCAGTCTCATATTGATGTCAGTCAACATTTAATTGCCCCCTTCGAATGTCTTAGCATACAGCTCAGCTGTATAGAAATAAACTTTACCAGTGATAGGTACATCCCACGAACGAATTACCAACGGCTTCAACAGTGAAAGCACTCCAATGTACCATATTTACAACTGATCAAAATGTAAAATGTTTCTGCTGTTAGGTAAAGATCTTGACAGCAGCAATTTTTGTTTTGACGTAAAGCTTTCTATAAATGTCACTGCATCCAGTTTCCAAATGGCAAAATGTACGCACTTGCAAGTTTAGAGTCCACACCTCATAATTTACAGGCCTAGGTTAATAATTTAATGAAATGGACAAGCTTTGGAATGGCAGTTTGAGAACTCAAATTCAGTGCTATCAGTAAAGGAAAATACAAAGCAGTTAATCACAAAAACCCATGCACTAATGGTGTTCGGGAATGAAACTTGTACTTATCTGGATTGGCCTATGTTTGACTCTAGTTCCACATCCTAATCCTGAGGGAAACACTGAGCAGGCAAGTTCTGGTGTGACGGTCGTGTCACTGGACTAGTAATCTAGAACCAGTTCTGAGGAAGGATCACTGGACCTGAAATGATACTCTGATTTCTCTCCACAGATGCTGTTACACCTGCTGAGCTTTTCCAGCAATTTCTGTTTTTGTAGTACTCTGGAACTCCAATTTCATGTCCCAGGGATATGGGTCTGAATCCCACCATGTCATATGGTGAAATTTGATTTCAGGCATAAGCTACCCCAATGACAACCCTGTCATCATCTTCAATTGGTGGAAAAACCCATCTAGTTCACTAATGTCCTGAAGGGAAGAAAACTGCCATCTGTACCCAGTCTAGCCGTACATGTGACTCCAGAGCTACAGCAATGTGATTGACTCTGAACTGTCCTCTGTGCGATTACAGATAGGCAATAAATGCTGGTCCAGCCAATGATGCCCAAATCCCATGAACAAGTCTTGCCGGTGACATTCATGTCCCAATTAAGTATATCAAAAATGAATGAAAATACAAGTCTGATTAACTTGTTCCAACATTAAAATCGGTAATGTTTATAGAAATGCAGAATAAGCAAAGTACCATTGCAGGATATAACATGCCCATTCATCACAAATCCAAACATACAGATTTACGGTCAAAATGACCTACGTAAACTTGTCACACTAATGACATCCTCTTGCCAGTGGTAGCACCACAGCTCTTCAGATCTTGGTTCTCCTGGTTTCTCAGTCTGTACTCCAAACAATGCTCATTCTCTACTTCCTAAATTAAGTAGGCTTTGTTATTTAACGGTAAATGATTTTATAACTGATGATAGTGCCATATTAAAGTAAAAATAGAAAATAAGGCTTTATAATGGGCATTGAATTATTTTACACATCCTAACCCAACTACCCAAACACTGCAACCTTGCTTCTTGTTGCAGGAGCTGTGCCTTTGCTCTCTGCAATGCAGATTTGCTGTCACTATCCTCTTCCAAGACAGGGTTATATTGGGCCTGCTATGCAATAGAGGTAAACTTAATCAGAAGTGGCTTTTATTTTAAACAAGATGTACCTGATTGCATTACAGCGACAGGCGTTGTGATGTACGCTATCAGGTACCAGGTCTTCCTCTGTGATCCTAAGCTGTTCACACACCTGTCAAGAAGACATCATCGCTTGTTTTATTCATTTGTGGGACATGGGTGTCGCTAGTTGCCCAGTATTTATTGCCATCATTGTGGGTAGTTTTTTGGGCGTTGCTCAGGATTAACCCTTTCGGACACTGCACCCTTACATAACATCACCCCCAGCTTTTTACCCATGAGAAATATTGACACATTTATGTCTATGATTATTTTGAACATGACCCCAACTTCCCCCAAAATCTCTGACTTCACAAATGCAGGCTATTGCGAGGTTTCCCCAGTTCTGCATGAAGTGGAAGATTGTTGGGTCTCTGGGTTGAAGATGGTGAATTTGATGTGGTTCCTGACAATATGAAGGCTGAAAGTGCCTTTAAACTGGAGGCCTGTTCATCTTTTGGACCCCCTTCATGCAGCGTAGCTGCTCTGTTGAAACAGACAGCTCCTCCTCAGAGATAGTAGGAGCCGCAGATGCTGGAGAATCTGAGGTAACAAGGTGTAGAGCTGGATGAACACAGCAGGCCAAGCAGGCCAACACTTGGTTAGCTCCTTCTTAGCTATGTCTTGTATCTGTGAACATTAGTCATCACTTCTTACTGGAGGCTTCCACGGAGTGGTATGCACCATGCCTTCAATCTGTACCTACAGAATTTCATTGTCAATTTGCCAGTAAATCTGTACTGAAGCATGTAGCCTTTTTACTTACAATTGTTGATTGGGTTGGACGCTTTTATTTCACTCTCAGTGATTGCATTACGAGTGAAACCTGCTGCTTTCTTCATCATTCATACGATTTGAGAATTGCTTCTTGCATCGCATGCTCGCTGTCGCAATCATTGAAGATTCTTCCTCGGGATATGAGGAAATGAAATTCTCTGTAATGTTTCCCCAGTCACCTCAACAACTGACAGAAAATGTAAATCTGCCATTCCTATTTGTTCACCAAGCTGTGTTGCACTCTGAATTGTATTGGTTAAGGATTTATCAAAGTGCTTCAGACAGCCATCCTGCATATTGGCTATTTAATTGCTTGTGTTTTCACACAAACCTTGCCAATTCATGCAATCTGAACTCTTCCGTGTCGCTAGCAGTGGAAAGACCTTCCTGCTAATCCAGTGTAGTTTCAGATTTCCAACCTGCTGACAATATGAAGCAAATTCCTCCTGCCAACACAACTAATCTCAACAGATTCTCCCTTACGATTGGGCTATGAGGCAGAAACAAGAATAGAAATTGCTGGAAAAGCGCAGCCGGTCTGGCAGCACCTGTGGAGAGAAATCAGAGTTAATGTTTCGGGTCAAGTGACTCTTCCTCAGAACTGAGGAAGACACATGTTCATACGTGAGTTAGAATACTCAACCGTGAAGCATGTACAAATTCATGACAGCCCGGTGTTGGAGAGTTGATGTAGTATAACATATTTACGATACCTCCTGGGTTATGTCATAGCACTGTTATTGACTGTGGACAGTGTCCTTTCAGTCATGGTGCGCTACATGGTGATAATATAATGACACACATCCAGTACCAAACTTAAAATTAATAAGATGTCCAATGTCATGAATGCAGTCTCGCCAAAAAGCTAGATCTGGATCACCTATTTTCCATGGAAATTCTTCTGGAATTTCTTCTATTATATTTTAAATCATGAATGTCTTTGTGTTGACCTCCTTTTGGTCCATCACTGGAAGACCTTTTGCTTTTCAAGCACAGCGTTTTTTTTAATATTAATAACTTGCCCCTGTGATGTTTCCTTGTTCCACAGAACTCAGGTTTATGGTTAGAATCTGGTGACTGACCTACTCACTGTACGGGGTTCTTACATGTGTTCTGAGGCATTGTACCCTCAGAAATGGGGTGGCACAGTGGCTCAGTGGTTAGCACTGTAGCCTCACAGCGCCAGAGACCCGAGTCTGATACCAACCTCAGGCGACTCTCTGTGAGGAGTTTGCACATTCTCCCTGTGTCTGTGTGGGTTTCCTCTCGCGGCCCAAAGATGTGCAGGTGAGGTGGGTTAGCCATGGGAAATGCAAGACTGCAGGGATAGAGGGGGTTGGTCTGGGTGGGATGTCCTTCAAAGGGTCAGTGTGGACTCGATGGACTGAATAGCCTGCTTCCACACTGTAGGGATTCTGTGAACTGAGCGGATTCTGTTGATGGTTTGTGATAAATTTGATCTTCAGTCTTCAGATTAATTTCTGTTGCTTCTGGACCTCCCATCAGTACAGATTTCTCTCGAATCAAATCTTCTTATGACTATAATAAATCTGACAATGACTCTTCAGTCATCCAACAATAATTTTGTTACTTGCAAACTTTAACTTTAAATCACAGCGGTCACATTTTTGCACTAATCCCAACAGATCGCTAATGAAATTATGCACAGATTTACCTTGATACTGAGCTCTTCCATTAAACATTGCTCTTTCTAGAATGTATTTGTTCTGAGGTTAAAGGCACCATCAATGGTTTTCAGTACTTTCGCAAAAGTATTAGTTGCTTCCTTTAAATCTTAGAATCATACAATACATAGCCCAACAGGTCTGTCTCACCAGAAATATACTGCTGTCTACACATTTCAAGTTTCCCATGCTGGACCCATAGCCTCGAATGTTAAGATATTTCAAGTACTTACCTAAATAGTTCCGAAAGATTTTGAGGTTTCCCGCCTCAACTACTCTCCTAAGCAGTGTGTTCCAGACACACGCCATCCTCTGGGTAAATACACATTTCCTCCAATCTCCTCTAAGCTCCTACCTTTCACTTTAAATTTATGCCTCCACGTTACTGACCCTTTGATTAGCTGCTTTTTATTTACTTTGTCCATGCCCCACATAATCTTCTACACCTCTATCACGTTCCCCTCGACCTTCTTTGCTCTAAAGTAAACAGCCCGATCTTATCCAGTCTCTCTTCATTGCTGAAATGTTCCATCCTAGGTAATATCCTGATGAATCTCCTCTGCACTCCCTCCAGTGCAATCACGTCCTTCCTACAGTATGGGGACCAGAATCACACAAAATACTCCAGCAGTAACTTCACCAAAGTTCTGAACAGCTCCAACAATACCCTCAATGCTCTCATAAGGAATGCCAAAACTGATAAAGGCAAGAATCCTGTGTGCCAACTTAATTCCACTATTAATTTGTCCTGCCACCATCAAAGATCTGGGGACACACACGCCAAGATCCCTCTGTTCCTCTGAGCTTCTCGGTGTTCTGCCATTCATTGAGTACTCCTTTGTCTTGTTCCGTCTCCCAAAGTGCATCCCCTCACGGTGATCAGGGTTAAATTCCATCTGCCACTGATTTGTCAATCTGATAAATCCATTTATATCCTCCTGTAACCGCTTTCTCATCACTGTCAACCACTTGGACAATCTTTGTGTCATATGCAAACTCACTTATCGTTCCCATACACTCCGATGCACATCATTTATGAATATCACAAGCAACAAGGCACCCAGCACTGTTCCCTGTGGTATACCATTGCACACAGGGCTCCAGTCACACAAACAGCTTTCTGCCACCATGCTCTGTCTCTCGTCACTAAATAAATGTTGGATCCAACTTGTGCAGTTATCCTGGATCCCGCAAACGTTTACCTTCTTTATCAGTTTCCCGTGTGGAACTTTGTCAAAGGTCTTGCTGTAATCCATGTAAACTACATAAACTGGCCACTTTCACATCCATACACTGGGTCACCTCTGTGAAAAGTCCCTTTCCCTCATTACTGTGGTCAAAATGGAGGATTCCTGCTTTTTCTAAGTAAAGTGGAGGATGCATGATTGTTCCATTGGGTGACTCCTGCGCATCCTGGCCTGAACAAGCCATTCCCAGTTTTACTCACCATCAATTTAAATTATGACCTTGCAAACTGGTGCAGCACAAATTCCAAATGAAATACTTTTCAATCTGATAGAAATAAACTGCAGCGTGTGCATTGTTTCAAACCAAAATTAATTGCACATTTAAAATGTTGACAGCAACTCCCCTGTCACACATATCTCCAACTATCCATGAGGCCTAGATTTTCAACTCTGCTCCATCCCTGGGAGTAGCAGGGTTTCCTGCTGTGATACCCAGGCCCAGTGCCTGTCAATGCCTTGATTAAGGCCTTTGTACTTGCCTAGGCCTTCAGTCCGGCTTCCCTTTACATTCCCTTTCCAGATCCTGCTTCGCATGATTCCCAGGAGCAGGCCTTCCAGTCTCCAGACTCTCCAGAAGCTGAACCCTCCGTACAAAAATATGTTAAAGTAAATTAATTTGCTTCAAACATCCGTGGGAAGAAATTGTCCGACAGACAACTGTGTCCAATCTCTTACCCCTCGTGTTGTTTCCCATCACTGGGGCAGAAAAAAGACCTTGTTGAAAACACTCAAGAATTTTTGAGCATGATTGCCTTTCCCTATGGGTTCCCCCAACCCCCACACACCAGGCCTTGTCATTAGATGGGCTGCTACCACACACAACCGATTCTCAGCTACTAATAGTCCTCATTAGTAGGAACATTAAAAGGAACATGCCACAGGGAAAGAGTTGTAGATGGGGCAAAGGCAATTATAATGCGATTAGGCGAGACTTAGGAGACACAGAATGGGTTAGCAAAATGCAGGAGATGGGGACAATCGAAATGTACAGCTGGTTTAAGAACAGATATTGCGTGTCCTTGATATGTATGTCCCTGTCAGGCAGGGAGGAAGTGATAACGTAAGGGAAGCGTGGTTTACTAAAGAAATTGTGTCTCTTGTTAAGCGGAAGAGGGAGGCTGATGTGACGTTGAGATGTGATCATTCAAATGAGGCGATGGAGAGTTACAGATTAGCTGGGAAGGATTTAAAGAGAGAGTTAAGAAGAGCAAGGAGGGAACATGAGCAGACATTAGCAGGTAGAATAAAGGAGAACCCTAAAGCTTTCTATAGGTATGTGAGGAATAAGAGGATGACTGGGGTAGGAATAGGGCCAGTCAAAGACAGAAGTGGGAAGTTATGTGTGGACCCTGTGTAGATTGGAGAAATGCTAAATGAATATTTCTCATCTGTTTTCACTCAGGAACAGGAGAATATTATAGAGGAGAAGACTGAGTTACGGGCTATTAGACTTGAAAGGATTGAGGTTAGTAAGGAGGAGGTATTAACAATTCTAGAAGGTGTGAAGGTAGATATATTCCCTGGACTGGATGGGATTTTTCCGAGGATTCTCTGGGAAGCTAGGGAAGAGATGGCGGAGCCTTTGACCTTGATCTTTGAGTTGTCATTATCCACAGATTTAGTACCAGACGACTGGAGGATTGCAAATGTTGTGCCCTTGTTCAAGAAGGGCAATAGAGATGACCCAGGTAATTATAGACCATTGAGAGCCACATTAGGGGTATTTAAACAGTCCTTGGATAAGCATATGGATAATGATGAGATAGTATGGGGGATGGACTTAGATTAGTTCACAGTTCGGCACAACATCGAGAGCCGAAGGGCCTTTTGTGCACTGTATTGTTCGGTGTTCTATGTTCTATTGTCCTAATCTGAACACAGAGCTATTTGGTAGCCAATGGAGCAGCCATAATTATATTGGTCTCCTTGCTGATAACTTTGTTTCTATAAAATCCATTTATGGAAGGACGTGTATTTTGTTGGTGAGCTGTGGGTGGACCTAGCTTATCATAGGATACAGAAATAGACCTCGTTGGAAGTCACCCAGGCTGTCTATCTTGCTAGCCTGTCTTTCCGAGAGATGGCAAAATATTGATGGCCAAAATGCAATGCTTTTGGGCTACAGTTGTAAATGTTCAGAAGAACTATGGTCACACAGAAACAACATATAAGTAAAGTATAACCAGGGCTGTAAAGCACCACAGTGGTTAGCACTGCTGCCTCACAGCACCAAGGAACCAGGTTTGGCCCCAGCTTTCGGTGACTGACTGTGTAGAGTTTGAATGTTCTCGCAACATCGGCGCAACATCAAGGGCTGAAGGGCCTGTTCTGCATTGTATTGTTCTATGTTCTATGTTCTATTAGCAGCTATTCATTCTCTTAATAAAAACCAAAAGAATGCAGATGCTGTAAATCTGGAACAAAAGCAAATTTGTTGGAAACGCTCAGCAGGTCTGGCAGTATCTGTGAAGGAGGAAACAGAGTTAACTTTTGGGTCCGGTGACACATTCCTCAGAACTGTGGGGCCAGACGGGAATGTTCCCTCCCTGTGGGGGAGCACCTGAGTGGTGAAGGGCATTCAGCACATACACACATTCACTCTGATACACACACACACACACACACACACTCTCTCTGCCTCACCCACATACATACACACTGCCTCACCCACACACACACACACGCACACACACTTTCTCCCCCCCACACACACACACACTCAGAGTTTCTCTCTTTCTCATACACACACACACACACACACACACAGACACACACGTGCACGTGAATCTATGGGGTGAATTTGTATTTGCAGGCACATTGTATTTTGTTCAAATAACACACAATTAATAGACAGTCAATGTGGCATTTTATAGATTCCTACTTTAGAAATAAGGCCAGTCCGATTCCAAACCTAAATACAGATTGTAAACAAGGCGCCCCACCTAACAAGCATGGTCTGACCTGAACTGTCACTTCTTCTTTACAGTGATAAAACGTTTAATTCTCTCAGGGCAGTGACTTGAAAGGAATTTGGGAATTTACATGTACATGTTACTCAATTAAAACCTTCTAACTGATTGAAGATTTAACAGCATCGCCGCGTTATTTAATACATCCTGATCTTTTATCTTTTATTTATAAATTCTGTGTCTGATGCGACCTCTGTCACCTGAGGAAGAAGCCATACTCCGAAAGCTTGTGTTTTCAAATAAACCTGTTGGACAATAACCTGGTGTGGTGTGATTTCTGACCTGGTGCACCCCGGTCCAACACCAACATCTCCACATCATGCCTCCTCCTGCCAGGCACACTGCTGCCTCACTCCTTACACACACCTCGATGGTGCCCCCGCCCCCAATACCCTTTTGTACTAACAAACAGTTCTGATGTAAACAGCCCTTCGAGATGCTGTCGCAACGAGAGGAATGGAATCTCCTTGTGTCTAACAGCCCTCAAACTGCTAACTCCAGCAGCACTATGTGATGGGGAGACTGTGCTCCATCTATAGTGAACACCCGGCCCAGCACATACAGTAAGAGCAGCAGTGTAGATTGCTGTAGTTTAGCACATAGCACAACACAATGCAGCCTGTCCAGCAGCATCTCAGGAGCACAAAAGCTTTTGTGCTCCTGAGATGCTGCTTGGCCTTCTGTGTTCATCCAGCCTCACATTTTATTATCTTGGATTCTCCAGCATCTGCAGTTCCCATTATCACAATGCAGCCTGTGTTGTGCTTCTGTCACGTGATATCGTTATAAATAGTTCTTTTTATTAATAAAGACATATCCGGAGTCAGGCTTTTGACTGTCTTTCAAAAATATTCTAATTCTGATTCTCAGTGCTGATAATGCCAGTGGTTCATGTTTATCAATCATTGAGTGTGGGAACAGCCCCTTTGGCCCAACTCAACTTTAATCATGATAGAATCCCTACAGTGCATAAACAGGCCCTCGGCCCAACAAGTCCACACCGCGCCACAGAAATCCCACCCAGACACCCCTTTAACACACCTAATCTACACAGCCCTGAACACTTGGGGCAATTTCCCATGGCCAATCCACCTAGCCTGCATACCTCTGGACTGTGGGACAAAACCACACGGACACAGGGAGAATGCATGATCTTCACACCAACAGCCACCCGAGGGGGGAATCGAACCTGGGTCCCTGGCGCTATCGGGAAGCAGTGTTAACCACTGTGTTTCCTAAACTCATCCAGTTCCATTTCTCTGCATTTGGCCCATATGCCTCTAAATCTTTCCTATCCATTTACCTGTCCAATAGCAATATTTGGACTTAGAAAACAGCATTAGAATAAATATTTGTAGCTATTTACACATAGTTCATACACCTTATTGTCACAGATGCAACAATTATATTTGAATGTAATCATAATTTATATGAAAACACCAAGCTTGAGCTTGGCTCAAAATCACAGTCTTTGTTGTCTTTTGGTTAACAAATTGTTTTACATCTGTACATTTTCCTCATATACACCCTATCATTGAGATGACTCACACATTAAATGCAACATACCCGAATGCGGAATCCCTTGATGAAATGGCCATGAGTTTTGAATTGCTGCAGAAGATCTTAGGGAGGCAGTGATGTTGGAGCTTCAGTTGAGAACACTCAGCCCAGCTGATTTTCTGATATTAGCAGTGCCCAGGCTGTCCCAGGGCACTTCGGCACAGATCCCCCAAAACCAAACCCCTCCGCTGTTAAATAGGATATAGTGAGGGAGCTTGTGATGGGCTATGGGTTGACAACAAGGAATCCAGTAGACAGTCCAGAATCTTTAACTAGTCTGCAGACTGTATTAGACATCATGCATCTCTGGTTTAGTGCAGAAATTTGTTTTAAATGTCGCCCATCTTGTCAACCATTACCTGAAGGGATGGTTCTGTTTGATGCAGCCTTTTCTCTATTTTCACACTTTTACCTCCCCATACACCAGTGTGTGTGGATTTAGACTTCTACAACTCATGCCTCTCATTTTCGCCCCACTATTTTTGTTGTGTTCCGTACGCCTGCAGAATATCAGCCAATGGAATAACAAGGTGTAGAGCTGGATGAACACAGCAAGCTGAGCAGCATCAGAGGAACAGGAAGGCCGACGTTTCGGGCCTCGACCCTTCCAAAACGTCAGCCTTCCTGCTCCTCCGATGCTGCTTGGCCTGCTGTGTTCATCCAGCTCGACACCTTGTTATCTCAGAATCTCCAGCATCAGCAGCTCCTACTATCTCTGAATATCAGCCAATCTTGTCTTAAAGCCCCTACGCACCAATAGTTCCAACAAACGAAAAAAGGTTTGCGTTTCCATAGTGCCTTCGGCCGTAGCAGGGTGTGTCATATGGGTCATGAAGGGTCGTTGAAGTGAAGTTGTTGCATGTAACTGGGCAACCAGGCCATGCACAGCAAGCTCCCACAAAGGCCAACGTGATAATGATGTGGAGTGTAAGGTAATTGTCCAGCCACAATGCTGCAACCAATATGAACAAAGGAGAGTTAGTTACTTTGGCTGAGCTGTCCCTCTGATCATTTCCATCATGCCCATGTGTGAATGGGAGACTGTGCCCACGGAAACTGACGCCCGGAGAGACAGCAACAGTGAGGATTGCTGCAGTTTAGCACTTAACACAAAACAATGTAGCCTCTAAAGTGTCCTGTGAGGTGATACCACTGTAAGTAGTGCATTTTATTAATAAAGACATACCTGCACGGAAGCATTTTGACCATAAAAAGGTATTTCAATCCTGATTCTCAGTATTGATCATGCGAGCTGTTCATGTTTATCAATATTTGGACACAGAACACAGCATTAGAATAAAGATATTTACATATAATTCACGCATCTTATTGTCACAGATGCAGCAATTATATTCCTCCAAGACGTCAAATCTTAATTTATGCAAATAGACCAAGCTCAAACTATAATTGTTGGCTCCATGATGAGTCACAGTTTCTGTTGCCTTTTGGTTAACAATTAATGATATGGGCACCTCCAGAATATAACAGCGGGGAGCAATCTATTTGATGTGCTGATAGTGTTGGGTTTTTCAGTGAGATGGATAAGAGACAGAAGTTGCATTCGCTGGAGTGGGAATCTGAACAGTCACAATTTTAAAATTAGTGCCAGTCGCATCAGGAACAAAATTTAGAGACACTTGTTCTCTCTCTCTTTCTCACACACACACACACACACACACACACACACACACAGACACACACACACACACACACACACACACACACACACACGAATGTGGGAGTCTCTCCCCAAATCTGTATGGATGCTTGGAAGACAATTAAAATTTTCACCCTCTCCCCAAAAACTTTTAATGATTTCAGAAACATCAGCTCCAGCCCTTTGGCAAAGCAGTTCCTGAGCCCAATGGTGTTTTGTTCTCACCTATCAGATGTAACTCATTCCCAGGCAATAACCCAGTCACATCTGGTGGGCGTAGAAACAACCCAAGTGGGAAATCGATAAGGAGTTGGTTCAAGGTCAGCTCTGTGAAATAATTAGATCCATCTGCAATAAATCTAACATTCTGAGAAGGATCTATTTCAGCAGCCCCGAGAGTTTGGAAATGAAAAGTGTGCGGTCAGCCATTTGTATTCAGTCCTGTGCAGGAGTGAGACAACCTGAGCACATTCTCCTTGCAGCAGAGAAGGTTAAGGGGAGATATAATAGAGGTGTCGAAAGTGATGAGGGGTTGTTTCAGAGTAAATGCAGAGAAAATGCTCCTTCTAGCAGCAGAGTCAGTAACCAGAGGAAACAGCTTTAAAATCATTGGCAAAAGAACTAGAAAGAGGGTGAGGAGAATATTTTTCATTCACAAAATGGGTTCTTATTGACCTGAAAAGCGTGCTGTGAATACATGTGCGTGTGTGTGTGTGTGTGTGTGTGTGTGTGTGTGTGTCTGTGTGTGTGTGTGTGTGTGTGTGTGTGTGTGTCTGTGTGTCTGTGTGTCTGTGTGTGCCTAAGTGTGACAGTACATGTGAGATAGAGTGTGTGAATGAGAGAATGTGTGTGTGTTTTTAAGTGTGGTTGTGAATGTGTGCATATGTGTGCGTGTGTGAGAGAGAGAGTGTGAGTGAGTCAGCCAGTGGGCGTATATCAATGTAAGTGACTATGTGTACGCATGTATGAAAGAATGTAAATGTATGTGAGCATGCGCTTGTGAGTTTGAGTGTGCTTGTGAGTGTGTGTGTGAATGTGTGAGTGTATAGGCCTGTGAGTGAGAAAGAGTATGTGAGTGTCAGTGTGTGCGTCAGCGTTATGTAATTGTGTATGTGAGTGTAAGCACATATTTGTTATTGCGAATGTGTGCAAATGTGCCTGTGAATGTGTGATAGAGTGAGTTTGTGAGTGTGATGTATGTGAAAGTGCGTGTGTGAGTGAGTGCAAATGTATGTGTGTCAGACTGTTTATGTGAGTGTATTAAGGGTGACCAAGTATGTGATATTGTATGTCTATGTGAGAATGTGCCTGTATGTGAGTGAGTGTGAATGCATGAGTGTATGTATGAGAGTGAGCATTTGTGGGTAGGCATATGTATGTGGTATTTTCTATTCATTTGTAGGACGTGGGTGTCACTGTCTGGCCCAGTATTTTTTGCCCATTCCTTGTTGCCCCAAGAGAAGGTGAGGGTGAGCTACCTTCTTGAACCACTGCACTCCATGTGCTGTAGGTTGAACCACAATGGGGAGGGAATTCCAGGATTTTGACCCAGCAACAGTGGAGGAACGATGGTAATATTTCTAAGTCAGGATGGTGAGTGGCTTGGAGGGGAATTTGGAGGTAGTGGAGTTCCCATATGCCTGTTGGCCTTGTCCTTCCAGATGGAAGTGGTCGTGGGTTTGAAAGGTGCTGCCTGAGGATCTTTGGTGAGTTTCTGCAGTGCATCTTGTAGATGGTACACACTGCTGTGATTGAGTGTTGGTGGTGGAAGAAGTGGATGCTTGTAGATGTAATGCCAGTCAAGTGGGCTGCTTTGTCCTGGATGGTGTCAGGCTTTTTGAGTGTTGTTGGAGCTGCACTTGTCCAGACAAGTGGGGAGTATTCCATCACACTCCTGACTTGTGACTTGCAGATTGGGTACAGGCTCTGGGGAGTCAGGAGGTGAGTTACTCAGCACAGTATTCCTAGCTTCTCACCTGCTCTTGTATCCACTGTGTTTATGTGATGAGTCCAGTTGAGTTTCTGGTCAATGATAACTCCCAGGATATTGATGATAGGGGATTCAGTGATGATAACACCATTGCATGTCAGGGGTGGTGCTTAGATTGTCTCTTATTGGTGATGGTCATAGCCTGGCAGGTCTTTTTCTGAGCAGGTGCTGCTTGATCGCGCTGCAGATGACACCTTCCATCACTTTACTGATGATTGAGAGTAGACTGAAGTGGCGGTAATTGGCCGGGTTGGATTTGTCCTGATTTTTGTATACAGGACCCACCTTGCTGGGTATTTTCCACATTGCTGGGTAGATACTAATGTCGTAACTGTGCTGGAACAGCTTGGCTCGGGGAGCAGCAAGTTCTGGAGAGCAAGTCTTCAGTACTATTGTCAAAAAGTTATCAGGGCCCGTAGCCTTTGCAGTATCCAGTGTCTCCAACCGTTTCTTGATATCACGTGGAGTGAATTGAATTGGCTGAAGACTGGTATCTGTAATGCTGGGGACCATTATAGGAGGCCAAGATGGATCATCCACTCAGCATTTCTGGCTGAAGATTGCTGCGAATGTTTCAGCCTTATCTTTTGCACTGATGTGCTGAGCTCTTCCATCATTGACGATGGGGATATTTGTGGAGCCTTGTCCTCCAGTGAGTTGTTTAATTGTCCACCATCATTCCTGACTGGTTGTGGCAGGACTGCAGAGCTTAGATCTGATCCGTTGTTTGTGGGATCATTTAGCTCTGTCTATCACTTGCTGTTTTCGCTTTTTGGCGTATAAGTAACCCTGTTTGGTGGCTTCACCAGGATGATACCTCATCTTCAGGTATGCCTGGTGCTGTTTCTGGTATACACTCCCGCAGTCTCCATTGAACCAGGGTTGATTCCCTGGCTTGATGGTGCTGGTTGAGTGGGGGATACGCTGGGCCATGAGGTTGCATATTATACTGGAGTATAATTCTGCTGCTGTTGATGACCCACAGCACCTCGTGGATGCCCAGTTTTGAGTTACTAGATCTGTGCAAAGTCTGTCCCTTTGAGCACAGTGATAATGCCACACAGCACGATGGAGGTTGTTCTCAATGTGAAAGCAGGTCTTCAACTCCACAAGGACTGTGCAATGGTCACTTTTACTGATACTGTCATAGACAGGTGTAACTGCAGCTGGCAGATTGGTGAGGATGAGGTCAAGTATGTTTTTCCCTCTTGTTGGTTCCCTCGCCACCTGCCGCAGAGTCAGTCTAGCAGCTATGTCCTTCAGGACCCGACCAGCTCGATCAGTAGTGCTTCTGCTGAGCCACTCTTGGTGGTGGACACTGAAATCCCTCACCCTGAGTGCATGTTGTGCTCTTGCCATCCACAGTGCTTCCTTGAAGTGTTGTTCGACATTGAGGAGTTCTGATTCACCAGCTGAAGGAGGATGGTAGGTGGTAATCAGCAGGAGGTTTCCTTGCTGAGACGTCATGGTGCCCGGAGTCAATGTTGAGGACTCCCAGAGCAACACCCTCCTGACTGTATACCACTGTGCCGCTCCCTCTGCTGGGTCTGTCCTGCTGTGGGGCATGACATATCCAGGGATGGTGATGGTGGTGTCTGGGACATTGTAAGGTATGATTCTGTGAGTATGACTCTGTCAGGCTGTTGCTTAACTAGCCTGTGAGACCGCTGTCCCAATTTTCACACTAGCCCCTAGATGTTAGTGAGGAGGACTTTGCAGGGCCGACAGGGCTGTTTCTGCTCTTATCTTTTCCTGTGCTTGTGTCGGTGTCAGGTGATCTGACAGTTTCATTTCTTTGAGGCTTTGTAACGATCGGTACATCTGAGTGGCTTGCTGGGCCATTTCAGAGGGCAGTTGAGAGTCAACCACACTGCTGTTGGAGTCATCTGAGTCATCTGTAGGCCATTTGCTATTGTGGGATTCTAACCCAGGTCCCCAAGCATTAACTGGGCTTCTGGATTAATAGTCCAGCGATAATACCACTTGGACATCATCTACTTTTGTTTGTGTGGGTCAGTGTGAATGTGTGTTTGTGTGAGCGTGTTATGTGTCTGTGAAAGCATATGTGCATATTTATGAGTAAGTGTGAATTTATGTGTATGTGTGAATTTGAATGTGTGCAAGTGTGACAGCATGACTGTAAATCTGTGTGTGTGTGCATGTGAGCATGTGTGTTTGTGAATGTACGTTTGATTTGATTTGATTTGATTGGTTGATTGTTGTCACATGTACCGAGATACAGTGAACAGTGTTGTTTTGCATGCCCTACAGGCAGATTGTAGCATACAACGTGCCTCAGGGTAGGAGAACAGAATGCAGAGTAAAATCTTACAGCCGCAGAGAAGGTGCGGAGAGAGAGAGAGTGAGAGAGAGTAACATTAACATTTGAAAGGTCCATTCTGAAGTTTGATAACAGCAGGGAAGAAGCTGTTCTTCAATCTGTTTGTATTCAAACTGTTATATCTTCAGCCCATGATGGAAGAGGGTGAAAGGGAATATAACTGGGTGGGAGGGGCTGTTGATTATGTTTGGTTGCTTTTCTGCAGC
The DNA here is from genome assembly GCF_030684315.1 of Stegostoma tigrinum. Taxonomy (NCBI): domain Eukaryota; kingdom Metazoa; phylum Chordata; class Chondrichthyes; order Orectolobiformes; family Stegostomatidae; genus Stegostoma; species Stegostoma tigrinum. The sequence continues at coordinate 54,681,111 of NC_081373.1, forward strand.
AGTGGAAGGTATAGATGGAGTCAATGGAAGGAGGGCTGCTTTGTGTGATGGACTGGGCTGTGTTCACTACTGTCTGTAGTTTCTGGCAGTGGTGGGGAGAGCAGTTGCCTTATCAAGCTGTGATGCATCCAAGTAGGATGCTTTCTGTGGCGAGTGTTAGAAAATTTGTAAGAGTCCTTATGGAAGTGCTGAAGTTCCTTAGCCTCTCGAGGAAGTAGAGACATTGATGTGCTTTCTCGACCGTCATGTCAACGTGTGTGGACCGGGTCAGATTGTCGGTGATTGTCGCTCCCAGGAACTTGACACTCTCAACCATCTCACCCGCAGCACCATTGACACAGACAGGAGCGTGCCCTCCACTCCTGAAAGTACAAATGTAAATGCATGTGTGTATGAGTGTGTGAATGCAAGTGCATTTAAGTGTGAGCATATGAATGTGAGTGTGTGTTTGTGGGACAGACTGAATGTGAGTGGGTGCAAATGTGTGTGAGAGTGCGGATGTGTCTGTATGAAGTGTAAATGTATGTGTATCAATGTGTGAGTTTGTGAACGTGACTGTATGTGAATATGTGACTGTGAATGTAAGTGTGAACAAGTGGCAATACAATTGTGATTGTTAATGTATATGTGTGTGTGAGTGTGTGTATATGACAGAATATGTGTGAGCAAGTGTGTGCCAGTATGTGTATGTGTCTGAGTGTTTCTAAGAGTATTTCTGTTTGTGTGTGTGTGTGTGTGTGTGTGTGTGTGTGTGTGTGTGTGTGTGTGTGTGTGTGTGTGTGTGTGTTTATGCCTGACTGCGTATGTGTAATATGTGTGCATATGTGTGTCAAAGTATGAATCTGTCTGCGTGTGTGTGAGTGTTTGTATGTGTGAGTCTGAGTCCATGTGTGTGTTAATGTGAGTGAGTGGGTGTAAGTATCCGTCTGTGTGTGTTTGTGGGTGTAGTGTATGTGCAAATGTGCATGTGACTATGTGTACATGTGTGACTGTGTGTGTGTGTGTGTGTGTATGCATTGTGTGAGTCCAGGTGTGAGTGTATGTGTGACAGTGAGTGTGAGTGTGTGTGTGTGTGTGTGTATGTGTGTGTGTGCGTGTGTGTGTGTGTGTGCGCGCGCGTGCGCGCGTGTGCATTAGTGTGTGCATGTGAGAGTTTGTGTCTGTGCAAGTGTACACCAAATGTGTGTGTGTATGTCCAAGTATGTGTGTGAATGTGAGTGGGTGCGAATTTATGAGTGTGAACGTAAGTGTCTGAATGTGTCTGTGTGAGCCTATGTGTGTATCAGTGTGAGTGAGTCATTGTGAGTTTGCATGTGTGTGAATGTATATGTGTGGACATGTCCACATGAATGTGAATGTATGTGAGTGTGTGTGACTATGAATGTAAATAAGTGTGTGACTATGCATCTGTCTGAATGTAAATATGAGGAAGGGGCAATGTAACTATGGTGAGTGTGAGTCTAACTACACGCATAATTGTGAGTTTAAGCATGACAGCGAGTATGAATGTGAGCTTAAACATTGCTTAAACTAATTTACATAATTTATGTGTGTTAATCTATGGAGATTCTAGCACAGGGAATGCATCAGTCTTTGAGTCAACTGATAATCTGGATGATTTAGTAAAACCTGTCCAATAGCAGAACCACATGAATGTTGGACATGGGATACTAGCAAGGATTGACCCACTGCCCACATTACATGGTCAACTGAACATGTTGCTGGATACTGTCCATTTATATTGTACATGTAACATTTTTTCTGTTTAATGTAAAATGCAAAAGGAATTCTTACAACAATTACTCCATTTTCATTGATGTATGGGGTCACGGAGATACGTACCAATGCTGCACTCCCCATGACAACACCCTGACCAATCAGCTTTGAGTCTACCTGCTGGGCCTGAGCACTAAGATTGACAGTTAACTGTTCCTGCACGTCCCCATGAAAATGATCAGCCATCCAATCAGCATTTCCTTCTCATGGTGGCCAAGTGTGACTTCTTGCCACTCGTCCTGACGAGGACAAGATGAGAAGCGTCAAATTTTGTCTGCTTTTGGCAATGCATCCAATGAAACTTTTTTTTTAATATTAATTCATTGGCTGTGGGTGTCACTGGCTGGACAGTATTTCTTGCCCATTCCTAATTGCCCTTAAGAAGGTGGTGGTGAGCTGCCTTCTTGAACTGCTCCAGTCCATGTGCTATTGGACCCACAATGCCGTTAGGGAGGGAATTCCAGGATTTTGACCCAGTAACAGTAACAGTGGTATATTTCCAAGTCAGGATGGTGAGTGGCTTGGAGGCGAGCTTGCAGTTGGTCATGTTTCTACACATCTGCTTCCCTTATGCTTTCGGACAGAAGTAGTCATGGGTTTGGAACATGCTGTCTGAGGTGAATTTCTGCAGTGCATCTTGTAGATGGTACACACTGCTGCTACTGAGCATCAGGGAGGAGGGAGTGGATGTTTGTGGATGTGGTGCCAATAAAGTGGGCTGCTTTGTCCTGGATGGTGTCAAGCTCCTTGAGTGCTGCACTCATCCAGGCAAATGGGGAATGTTCCATCACACTCCTGACTTGTGCCTTGTAGATGGCGGACAGACTTTGAGGAGCCAGGAGATGAGTTACTTGTCACAGTATTCCAAGCCTTTGACCTACTCTTGTTGTCACTGTGTTTATGCGGTGAGTCCAGTTGAGTTTCTAGTCAATGGTAATCCCCAGGATGTTGATAGTGGGGGATTCAGTGATGGTAACACTACTGAATACCAAGGGGCAGAGGTTAGATTGCTTCTTATTTGAAAGGGTCAGTGACTGGCATTTGTGTGACAAGAATGTTATTTGCCACTTGTCAGCCAGACCTGGATATAACCCAGATCTTGTTTCATCTGAACATGGACTGCTTCAGTATCTGATGACTCGTGAACAGTGCTGAACATTGTGTAATCTTTGACAAACATCCCAGCTCTGGCCTTATGATGGAGAAAAGGTCATTGATGAAGCAGTTGAAGATGTTTGTTAGACCGCATGATGGCTCTGGAGCTGCGGATGGACTCACTTTGGAGCATACACGATGCTGAGGGGGTCGTGGTTAGCACATTTAGCAATTTGGTCACACCGCAGATTAGAATTGCTGAGGGAGATAGCGAATGCGTGACCAAAAGGCAGAGGAAGAGCAGGAAGGCAGTGCAGGAGTCCCCTGCAGTCATCTCCCTCCAAAACAGGTATTCTGTTTTGAATACTGTTGGGGGAGATGGCTCACCAGAGGAAGGCAGCAGTAGCCAGGTTCATGGCACCATGGCTGACTCTGCTGTACAGAAGGGAGGGAAAAAGAGTGGAAGGGCGATAGTCATTGGGGATTCAATTGTAAGGGGCGTAGATAGGCGGTTCTGTGGTCGAAAATGGGACTCCCAAATGGTATGTTGCCTCCCAGGTGCACGGGTCAGGGATGTCTCTGATCGGCTGCAGAACATTCTGAAGGGGGAGGACGAACAGCCAGTTGTCATGGTGCATATAGGCACAAACGATATAGGCAGAAAACAGGATGAGGTCCTACAAGCAGAATTTAGGGAGTTAGGAGCCAAGTTAAAAAGTAGGACCTCAGAGGTAGTAATCTCAGGATTGCTACCAGTGCCACGTGCTAGTCAGTGCAGAAATGAAAGAATAGCTAGGATGAATGTGTGGCTTGAGAGGTAGTGCAGGAGGGAGGGGTTCAGATTTTTGGGACATTGGAACCGGTTCTGGGGAAGGTGGAACTATTACAAATTGGACGGTCTACACCTGAACTGGACTGGAACCAATGTCCTTGGGGGTGCTTTTGCTAATGCTGTGGGGGAGGGTTTAAACTAATGTGGCAGGGGGATGGGAACCAAATATTGGACAGAAAAGAGGTAGTAACTAAAACCTGTAGGGAACTAGATAATGGAGTCAGCATGACTAAAGGGAATAGTAGTCGGGGAGCACATGATGAGCACAAAAAGACAGGTTGTCTGAGGTGCATTTGTTTTAATGCGAGAAGTGTAGTAGACAAGGCAGATGAGCTTAGGGCTTGGATCGGTACCTAGAGGTATGATGTTATTGCTATTACTGAGACTTGGTTGAGGGGAGGGCATGATTGGCAACTGGTTGTCCCAGGATATCGATGCTTCAGGCGGGCTAGACAGGGAGGTAAAAGGGGTGGAGGAGTTGCATTACTGGACAAAGCCGATATCACAGTGTACTGAAGGAGGGCACTATGGAGGACTCAAGCAGTGAGGCAATATGGGCAGAACTCAGAAATAGGAAGGATGCAGTAACAATGTTGGGGCTGTACTACAGGCCTCCCAACAGCGAGTGTGAGATAGAGGTACAAATAAGTAAGCAGATAATGGAAAGGTGTAGGAGCAACAGGGTGATGGTGATGGGAGATTTTAATTTTCCCAACATTGACTGGGATTCACTCAGTGCTAGGGGTCAAGATGGAGCAGAATTTGTAAGGTGTGTCCAGGAGAGTTTTCTAGAGCAGTATGTATGTAGTCCAACTCGGGAAGGGGCCATACTGGACCTTGTGCTGGGAAATGAACCCGGCCAGGTGGTTGAGATTACAGTAGGGGACTACTTTGGAAATAGCGACCACAATTCCATAAGTTTTACAATACTCATGGACAGAGATGGGAGTGGTCCTAAAGGAAGAATTCTAAACTGGGGGAAGGCCGACTATACCAAGATTCAGCAGGATCTGAGGAATGTAGATTGGGAGAAACTGTTTGAAGGTAAATCCACATTTGATATGTGGGAGGCTTTTAAGGAGAGGTTGATTAGCGTGCAGGAGAGACATGTTCCTGTGAAAATGAGGAATAGAAAAGGCAAGATTAGGGAACCATGGATGACAGGTGAAAGTGTGAGACTAGCCAAGAGAAAAAAGGAAGCATACATGAGGTCTAGGCGAAGCTTTGCAAGAATATCGGGAATGTAGAGCGAATCTGAAAAAAGGGATTAAGAGGGCTAAGAGAGGACATGAGATATTGCTGGCAAACATGGTTAAGGAAAATCCCAAAGCCTTTTATTCATATATAAAGCACAAGAGGGTAACTAGAGAGAGGATTGGCCTACTTAAGGACAAAGAAGGAAAGTTATGCGCTGATTCAGAGAAAGTGTGGGTGACATTCAGGTCAATAAGGTGGTCAAGAAGGCATATGGCATGCTTTCCTTCATTGGGCGGGGTATTGAGTACAAGAGTTGGCAGGTCATGTTGCAGTTGTATAGGACTTTGAAACGGCCACATTTGGAGTACTGTGTACAGCTCTGGTCGCCACATTACCAAAAGGATGTGGATGCTTTGGAGAGGATGCAGAGGAGGTTCACCAGGATGTTGCCTGGTATGGAGGGTGCTAGCTGTGAAGAGAGGTTGAGTAGATTAGGATTATTTTCATTAGAAGGACAGAGATTGAGTGGGGACCTGATTGAGGTCTACAAAATCATGAGGGGTTCAGACAGGGTGGATAGCAAAAAGCTTTTTCCCAGAGTGGGGGACTCAATTACTAGGGGTCATGAGTTCAAAGTGAGAGGAGGAAAGTTTAAAGGAGATATGCGTGGAAAGTTCTTTACACAGAGGGTGGTGGGTGCCTGGAACGCGTTGCCAGCGGAGGTGGTAGACGCAGACATGTTAGCGTCTTTTAAGATATATTTGGACAGGTACATGGATGGGTGGGGAGCAAATGGACACAGACCGTTAGAAAATAGATGAAAGGTTAGACAGAGGATCTTGATCGGCGCAGGCTTGGAGGGCCGAAGGGCCTGTTCCTGTGCTGTAGGTTTCTTTGTTTCTTTGTTTCTTTGTTTGGGCCGAGGACACTACCCTGAGAAATTCCCGTAGAGATGTCCTGAATCTTAGATGACTGACATCTCACAACCGTGACCATCTTCTTACATAGAAATTGAAAGATCTGTGAATGCTGTAAATCGGAAACAAAAACAGCAATTGCTGAAAAGTCTCATTAGGCCTGGCAGCATCTGTGGTGGGAAATAGCGTCATCGTTTCGGTCAAGTGACCCTTTTTTAGAACTGAGGAATCTTCCTATGACTCCAGTCAGCAGAGAGCTTGCCTTCTGATACCCAATGATTCCAGTTTTGCCAGGGCTCCTTGACGTCACACCCGGTCGAATGAAGGCTTGATGTCAAGGGCTGTCACAGTCACCTCACCTGTGGAATTCAACTCTTCTGTCCATGTATGAACCAAGGCTGTAATGAGGTCAGGAGCTGGGTGGCCCTGGCGGAACCCAAACTGGGCGTCACTGAGCAGGTTATTGGTGAGCAAGTGCTGCTTGGTAGCACTGCTAATGATATCTTCCATCACTTATGTCAGAATATGAGCGTTTTATCAATGAGTTTAAATAGCTCACTTTCATACTGATTCTACAGATAGTTTGAAATGACAAAGGGCAAAGCCGTTTACCCTATTTCCAGTGAATGAGGAAATGGAGAGTGTGGAAGAGTATTCATAACTAGTCTATCTCTATCGGGTGACAGGGCACTGCACATGTGATCACACCATCAAACCCATAATATCCTCAGCAATCGCCCAAGATTTATGTCAATCATTTGGGAAAGTCTATACCAATGAGATAGGGCAAGATGCAACCCACAAATCACACAACTTCAGCATCCATTCTACTCTGGTGCTGCTTTCCAGATGGTCATAGGAACAGCAGGAAACTGTTCAGCCCCTTGACTTTTCTCCATCATTGAAATTAGATCGTGGCTGACTGTTGGATGGGATAGAATGTGACAGTAATGATCTAACGATGAAGTGGCTGACTGTTACCTGAGCTGGGAATGGCTTGCCCTGCTCCTTTATGTCAGACTGCTTCACTCGACACATTTAATTGTGAGGTTTCAGGTTGGAGTTGTATCAGGCTGATCCCTCTCCAGCTAATGGGCATACCCACTGTCTGTCATTACAGGTGGAACAAAATTTTCTTTCAAAAATATACTGTATTCAGAAAAATTTATGCACATCCATAATCACTGAAGTAGTTTGGTTCAGTACAGTGGCATATGAAGAAACAAACATTGGAGCTTGATTCTATTCAGCAAACAAACCAAACACATTTGTTATGTTGTACAAGGTTATATTTACATGTATTTGAGACGCTGGGGAATCTGATACATGAAAGCACTCCCATTGTACTTTGACCAAAAGCCCTCAGATAGTGGCCTTTCCCCACTGTGCCTTGGCGGCAACGTTGGTGCATCCCTCTGCATGTAGTCCTGCACGTTGGAATGTGCCAGTCTGCAACACTTTGAAAGTGGAACACCAGTTCAATACAATATCTACAGAATACAAAAGGGAATAAAGCCTTGTTTCAGTGTCAGCTACACTTTGGAAAGCCCCTGGGTTTAAACATTGAAAAAAGCATGAGCCAGTCATTTGAAGCTGTCTTCACTCTAGGCTTCATTTACTACAAGTCAACAGCAACTCCTGAGAGAATTTGCTCCTTAGAAGTATTCACAATTTGCATGATAGCAGCATATTCCAGCACAACCCATGGCTGGACCAGACTGTGCAGCACGTAATCTGTAAGCAAGGATTATGGTTAACAGAGTTGCCCCTTTAAGAGACAACTGAACGTTACGTGCATGAGCATCACTATTTGGACAGTGTCATTGCTGTCGCTGAGCGAAGCTGACTTTAATCGGGATCAAATTTGGAATGAGGTCATTAAAATTTGACACCCCTTGAAGAAGCCAAACTCCAATCCAATCTACAGCTCAGATACTGATTTTAAAAAGCCCTGTAATAAGTAGATCATCTTAAGTGTATGAGATCACCATCACATTGCATCAAGAATATGTTGAGCTTTTTGTGCTGTAGCACTTCTCAATGATGAGCAGCGAGTGTTGACATACAGGGATGCCTGCTTATGGTGAACTGTGTGTTTAATTCCATTTGATGCCAATGACAGTGTCTGGAATTGCTCTTTGTTTGTGCAAGGCCGCTGAGACATTTTTATTTTGATGGGTTTTTTCAAGAATCACAATTTATGGGTTGTAATTTAGATGTCAAACTCTGAGTGTGTATTCTCAATGCAGTGGCAGATGTTGTGTGATTCGACTGACACTGTGCCATCTCCACATGGCGTTTCTCAATGATGCCAGGCTCAACCTTGGAATAGATATTCATTGTATGTTCACTCGTGCCTTGCACAATTTGGAAAGCCAGTTGGTGGAGCTGATGGCGAGATGCACGGTTATAATTGCGCAGTAGAGATATTCTAGCGCTGCATTTGGCTCAGACAAACATATGGCGGCCATCTGAAGCTTTGCCTGGGACTGTCCACTGTCATTTTGTTGTGACTGCTGACCGAACGCCACAAGAAGGTCCACCATGACTAGGTCAGTATTTACATGTCAGAGAGCCCAAGGTGTACTTCCTGCAGCATGTGGAAGTCACAGGACTTGTAACCCAGGGACCCAACATGATGGTGGCGACTCATTGTGTTGGGCTTTCTCCTCTCCCTGTGGAGTGTTACAAGGTTGAGGGCATCACTGGCTAGGCCAGCATTTATACCCATCCCTAGTTGACCAAAGGGTAGTTCATGAGCCAACCATATGACTGTGGGTCTGGAGTCACCAGGTAAGGACAGCAGATTTCATGGCATAGCAGTAATGTCACTATCCTGGTGACCCAGAATGCCAGCCTCATGTTCTGGGCGTGTCGGCTTGAAACCACACATGGGAAGATGGTGAAATTTGAATACAATAAACATCGGGAATGAACAGGTGGCCTAATGGTTACTATTTACTGACAATCAATTGTCATAAAAACCCATTCGGTTCTCTAATGTCCTTCAGAAAAGGAAACTGCATCCTTAATCCGGTTTGGCCGACATGTGGTTCTGGAAGCAAAGCAATATGGGTAATACTTAATCATCCTGTTAGCCTGAGCAATGGGCAATAAGTGGTGATTTCCCATGAACAAATCCTGCACTATGACCATCAGGCTTCCATACTCTATGCATTTATATGAACACATTGCCTACCCTTGGGATAAGCCTCAGAATTTGAGACTTAATCAATGAACTGGATTTGTCGTCACCATTTAACATTTGCTGTCATTGCCCAAGCTGGTTGCCAGAAGCAACAAAATAAATAAGGATGGAAGGATACCAACTGATTATTTTTAACCGAGTTTGTCCAATGATGGTCAAGTTGGCCATCTCTCTGTGCATGCCAGTGACCATCTTATGTTCACCTGAGCCGCGAATCATTTCCACACATCAGTTCAGGGAAAGCAAACATTGTCAGCACTAAGCTGAGTTACAATTTAAATAGAAGATAAGTGGAGGTCGATGTTATTTTTATTTGAATCATGCCCCCATCTATTTTCTGTGCAAAACCTCTGCTCAACAAGGTCAGATATACTTCGGAGATTGGAGTTTCTGATTTTGGGAGGTTTGAAACTCAATTAATTGGAATGATCAGGAAAGGAATCCAAACTCATATTTTTGTAGCCAAGGAGGTGTAAAAAAAAGTTTATTAGAGATTCTTCATCAAAGTCATTTCATCAGATTTTTGTACCAGAAATAACTCCATGAAAAGCATTGTACAATGTTCACTTCACCTCTTTGAGCTTGCATGTTCACATGGTCTTTATACCATTCACAGCCTGTTTGATCAAGTCTTTTAAAATCACAATTATCTCTTCAACTCGATCCCTAAAGTATATCCAAATACAATACAGGCTTCATTCAAACTGGAACTCACTGCCTGTAGCGGAAATATTTAGATGTACACTTGCAATGCCAAGGCACCAAAGGCTATGGGCCAAAGATGAGAAAATGAGACCAGAAAACTTAAGTGGTTGTATTTGACCAGTGCAGCCTCGATGAGCCAAAGGGCCTTTTTCTGTGCCGTAGATCTCTATCACTCTGAGAGGAAATTCGAGAACTTTCAGACCAGCTCCCTATTCATTTTTATCTCTTTCAAGCTGCCAGGATGGAAAGGGCTCAAGTCAGCCCTCTCCCAATTTCTAGAACCACACAGTTCAAAGTAGTGAGTAAGAAATCTCAACTCCGGGCTGAATTGTGTGGACTCACAGATCATCAATTAGATAGCACTGTCCTGGGAAAATTAACTGCAAATGATTATCTTAACGGAGAGACATGCTTATTGTGCGTTGTGGATTATGGCTAAATACTTACTTTTAGAGAAAATACAGTTACCACAACTCCTCCTGCTACTGATTCTAAATGTATTTTTTACCATAACTGCTGTTTCAGCTAATATTTTTTCCAAAACCGAATCCTGAATTTGACAAACATTTCAGTGTTTTTTTTAAAATCTTGATTGATAGTTGTACTCACATGAATTCCCATTTATTTGGCAGCCAGATAATACATTCTAGGTCTGTACTTAGGGGAATATGCATTACCAAGTCCATTATATTTTCAGTGGCTCAGAATCTAATTACTTTTTCACCTTTGCAGCCCTCCTAAAGTAACAAGCAAATTTTATCCACTACTTTTTTAAAATTCCTATACATCACAGTCAGGTGTCATCTTTAAACAATCTGGTAATGGAGTGCAGAAATAATTGTTATTGTGGAATCACTGGTTAGACAGTAGCTATGGTTACAGACCTAATATTTCAGCTCCACTGTTTGTGTAGCAAAAACTATCAGGTGAACTCTGATTTCAAGTGTTGACCAAAGACCCAGCCCACAGTAAGTTCTGGAGTGGATTATCTGGCTTCTGGGCTAGCACAAAGGTGTTGACATTTGCCTGGCCTCAGAATTGAACTCCGATGTTGGAAGGATCACCAATGGGAAAGCCAACCTTTTACGATTGTGCTCCCAAGCCAAAATGCCTGGGAATTCCCAACATGTGATCCCAGATTCGCTTCTTGGGAGTGAAATTCAGCAATTCCTGGAACGTGATCTTAGCATTCGAGGGATATTTTGCAAACTCAGTCCCGTGATGCAGCCTGATGGCCTTACACCCCCATTCCCTGAAGATTTGGCATTCTGCAGACCTGTTAATGCCACCAGTCTAGTATAAGCTGCTGTTGACAATGGACTGGAAATCATATGGACTGGAATCAATGGACTGGAAAGCCAATATTTGCTGAGGAAAATGATTTAATTCTATGGTCTGTGGCAGTAGAAAAAATTCCATCTGGATGCATCATGGTGTGGTTTGGCAAATACTCTTGCCAAGACTGCAAGAATCTACAGAGAGTCATGAACACAGCTCAGTCTATCCTACAAACCAACCTCTCATCCACTGACTCCATTAATACTTACGCCATGAGGAAGCAACTCCTCTAACCACGGTTATAGTCTTCCATTGAGCAGAAAATACAAAGGTTTGTATAGATTCAAGAACAGCTTCTTATCCACGATTGTTAGATTTCTGAATGGACCTCTCAAATTTCAAATTTAATGTTGATCTCACTTGCTGCGCACCTTCTCTGCAGTCTTAACATCGAATTCTCGCTGTGTTCTAATATCCTAAAGTATTTTATATGGTATGATCTGTCTGTGCTGCACACAAAACAAAACTTTTCACTGTACCTAGGTACACGTGACAACAGTAACTCAAATCAAATGAAATAATTGAAGGGCTTAGATGGTGAAGCTCAGTGGGAGTAACATTTTCTCCTCCTGATATGTTGCCTGATATTTGCCCTCCTGTCAAGCATTTGATTTCCAATACTCTGTAATTCCAGCATGAGCAATTTGAGCTTTTACATATGGCTGCCTTGTGATATTACTTCAGGTAACTGACAGCAAAGGAATATTAATCTGTTAGTGGAATGTAAATTGAGTAGTAAAAATGTAGCATAAAGACATATTCACATCAGAATCCCAGAAACATTTTAGTCAAGTCAAATTCTTAAAATACTGTCAGAATTGGTTTCCAAGTTTGGGATCTTTGATAGACTCTGTCCCCAGTTGCTGATGACTAAGATTGGCATGTCACATTTCTTATGATGAGGAAGTATTTGTCATCGACTGGCATGTGTTCAGATATTTCATCTTTTTAAGGATATGTTGACTTAAAGAAAAACAGGCTCATAACTCCATAGCTCTTACGTTTCTTATTCATTTAGAATTTGACAGCATGAAATTTGATCATTTGGCCCAGTTGATTTATGCCTCACATTTTGTGCTCGACTTATCTTCATATACCCTAACAGCTTTATTCTATATTCCTCTCCCCTTGTATATAATTCTATTTGCCCTTTCACCTTACCCTCTTGAGAGATGAACCAATCTCTCCCCACCATGACTCCCACCCAGCTCTCTCATTAGCTGGGTTTTAGCTGGAATAATGGAAGGTGTGCTACAATTGTTCTCAATGCCCTGAGGCTAGGGATGGAGAAATTGGCCAAGGCTCCTGCTTTTGATGGATATCAAAGTGTGTGACTGTCAGGGGAGGTGAGAATGAGATTTAGCCACTCATCTGCTTAATCTATACTGACCCCAAATGATAAATATTGGTGTATTAGAATGTGGTGAGAAGACACTGCATGCTTGATATTAGATTTGTGCATCACACCATTTCTTTCAAAGAGTTTTTCAACATTAGTGATGCTTGTACTTCTGCAAAAAAAAATTAAATTGGTTTGAGGCAAGTTTCCTGTAGCTTTTTCTATTGACAGGTGAATATGATTGGAAGTTAACAGCATTGAAGAAGATTCATAAAGGGCTTCATAATGAATGCATCATTGGCTCTGAGTTATCAGAGAATGCACAGAAATGATAATGTTTACATTGAAATACATTGATAATTGATCTTGATGTTCATATCGCATGCAAATATCTTCCAATCCTTCTACATTTAACCCAGCACCATATCCTTTTCTACCTCTCTGGATCATGCTTTTATCTACCTACTCTTTATTTGATACAATATTAGCCTCACCTGCACCTTCTGGCAATATGTTCCATATTCTTCAATATCTTCAGCTGAAGAGGCTCCGTATGAATTCCCTGCTGGATCTGTTGGTGGCTATTTAAATTTATAGTGACTAATTTTTGATGCCTTCACCTCTCTCATGTCTACACTAGGACATCTATCATTTTCCTAGGTGAAAGTACCCAGTCTGTTCAATCTTCTCAGTTCATATTTTATGCCTGTGAAGACATTCTACAGTGCCTCTACGGCCTTATAATATGGAAGCCAAAGTTATGTATGGCTTGCTTGAACTAAATTTCAGGCTCCACTGAGGTTGCAGCATAGAGAAAGCTTTATTGACAATCGTGGATTTTCATCTCAAAGCTATACTAATGCCAAGTGTTACCGTTTACAACTTGGCACTTTCAGTGCGTAGTTTGATGCATAAAGGTATGCATTTGGCAATTCATGACTGGCAAGAGAGTCTGTCCATTCACATTGGTGAGCAGGCGACCATACAGAGAGTGGACCAGGGACACTGGGCACTGGGCATGGCTTCCACAAGTATATGGAAAGGAAGGGAGTGATGTAAGTTCATGGAAATCTGTCAGAGGACGAGACAGGAAAAATTGAAAAAGGGCAATAAGGAAATGGCACAGAAATTAAACAAGTATTTTGGATCATCTTCTCATCGTAAACCCATATGGCTCATTAATGTCCTTTAGGGAAGGACGCTTTTATTTTCTTTCTTCTCTGACTGGACGTACTTGTCACTGGTAAAACTAGCTTTGTTACCTATCTGTATTAACCTTGAAGTGAGTGCCTTGTTCAGACGGCAGCTAAGAATCCGCCACATTGCCATGGGTCTGGAGTCACATGTAAGCCAGACCAGGTCAGGATGGCAGTCTCTTTCCCTAAAGGACATCAGTGAACCAGCTGGGTTTTCCTGACAATCGACAATCAACAATCAATTTATGGTCATGTAGGATTCTTAATGCCAGATATTTTTATTGACTTTGAATTTTGTCATCTGCGATTCGAACTCTGGCTCCCAGAATGTTATCTGGGTCTCTAGGTTAATAGTAATAATCCAGCAATAACGCAGCTAGGCCATCACCTCCCCGGCATCCTAAAGTCCTGAATGAGTCAAGTGCAGAGTTAGGAGTAACATTGTTTATAACCTTCACAAAGTTCCTCGATTCTGGGCAAATCCCGAGGTAGAAATGTAAAATGGCTAATGAAGAATTGGAGAGACCGTAACTAGAAATGATAGGCCATTTAGCCTGTCAATGTTCATCAGGAAATCACTGAAATCTATTAATAAGAAATGGTAATGAGGCAGTTGTAAAATTATAATGTGATTCAACAAAGTCAACATTGTCAAAAAAGAAATGGTGCTTAACAAATCTATGACAGTTTTTTTGAGAATGTGACTAAAAGGCTTGATAAAAGGGAACCAAATTGCTTTGAAACATTATCACTACAGGTAATGTTACAGGTTCTATAATGCGAAAGTTGTATTCTTTCATGACCTTGCACTATAGAAAATTGCTATAGAAGATTGTGTTATAGGGAAATCGCTATACCTGTACAGCAGAAAGTTCACGTTATCCAAACAGCTTCACTGCTCATTAATGGCATTACAGCCAATTTGCATTAACAAAACACATACTATTGCAGAACTACCTGTACAGTTTAATAAGATCTTTGCTTCCATTTGCTTTATACTAATACCACTGTTCACCTACTTTACAAACACACTGTATCATCTCCTGTATCTCTAGCATTCGATCTGTTTGAGACTGTCCTTTTTTACCTCGGCTGTCACAATGCTTGATCTCTAGTATCTCGTGGTTGTCCTTACCCGAGAGTAAGGCTGCCTCATTCTCTTCAGTACTGTAACTTTATTTATATTGATGCATTTACAGGTTACTGCACATAGCTCTCTAGTGTCAAAGATCTTTATGTGCTTAGATTAAGTTAGATTAGATTAGATTCCCTACAGTGTGAAAACAAGCCCTTCGGCCCAACAAGTCCACATCGCCCCTTACAGCATCCCACCCAGACCCATTGCCCTATAACCCACACACCCCTGAACACTATGGGCAATTTAGCATAGCCAAACCACCTAGCCTGCACATCTTTGGACTGTGGGAAGAAACTGGAGCACCCGGAGGCGACCCACACAGACACGGGGAGAATGTGCAAACTCCGCACAGAGCCTGAGGCTGGAATCAAACCCTGGTCCTTGGTGCTGTGTGGCTGCAGTGCTAACCACTGAGCCACCGTGCTTCTTCCTGATCTGACTTGCTGTTCCACACTGCTCAGCTGATATCAGAGAGACAGCATCAGCTACCTTGTCATCATTCACATATTCCATTATATTGCATCTCTCTCAAGTTTCTCTTTTACTTGGTATACATAATTCGAACAATTTGTTTTTAATTATGGACATTGTAATTATTATCATTGCCACCTCTAACAAGCACCTAAAGGCTGAATCATAAAGTCTGAAACCATTGGAAAATCTGACTGCTTACCCTCGTCTGGAGTTCACATGATTTCCACGCTAGGGGAATGGCTGTCTGCCTTTTTCTGGAACTGATATACCATACTGTATAGTCTTTAAGATAATATGGTTATCCCTGTCCCACTGATAATCACACTCATTCTTACACCCTGGCTCAGCTAAGGCCAATGACATCTACTTGTCAGTCTGTACATTCTCAGTTGTTCTGTTCCCCTCCTAAGGGGCAGGTCTTGTCCTGACTGTCCGACCTGGTGTCAAAGTCAACAGTCTTTATGCCCTTTGTCTTGAGTCTAACTTTCATTCATTCAATTGTGGAATGTGGGTATCACTGGCTGGTTCAGCATTTATTACCCATTCCTAAACTCCCAATACTTCTGTTGTTTTCTTCCGTGATATTTTTTCTTACTCTTCATCTTCCTAAATTCTTGTTTTGGCCTGAGATTGCACGATAATGATGGTATATCCATGTCCAGGCTCCATGAGTAGTTCTACTGAGGAGTACTGCTATTTAATGGTGTTAACATGGTGCTAAGAAATATCAGTTCCAAGTCTGTGCTGTCAGGCATTAGTAATTTTATGGTTTTGACCATATTCTCTGCTTTTCTGTTGGACTGAGGATGAAAGGATAGCCTGTTACCACATTGATACCTACCTCTAACACAAACTTCCCAAAATCTTCATTCCCAAATTGAGGTCTTGTTTTCTAAAGTTATTTATTCCTGGAAATTATGTGTTGAAATGATCCTTTCAGTCCTCGAATCGCTGATTTCTGTTTGTGACATCTCTTCTGTACGTGATCTGCAGGGCAGTACCTGAACATTAATGTCACCAATGTTCAAGAATGCAGTCTGGCAGTTACTGTTGGCTAGTTACAGGTCAACAATATCATCAAATGCACAGTCTGCAGCAGAATAAGATTAAATTAGATACATATGTGTATGAGAGAAATTGTATGTGAGACTGTGTTTGTGTGAGAGTGTGTTCGTGTGTGTTAGTGAGATTGCTTGAGAATGTGTGTGTGTGTGTGTGTGTGTGTGTGTGTGTGTGTGTGTGTGTGCGTATGCATGTGTGCGTGTGCATGTGTGTGTGTATATGAGTGTGTGTGTGTGTATATGTGTGTGTGTGTGTGCGTGTGTGTATGAGTGTGTGTGTGTATGCGCGTGTGTGTGTGTATATGAGTGTATGTGTGTGTATATGTGTGTGTATGAGTGTGTGCGTGTGTGTGTGTATATGAGTGTATGTGTGTGTGTGTATGAGTGTGTGTGTGCATGTGTGTGCGTGTGTGTATATGAGTGTACGTGTGTGTGTATATGTGTGTGTGTGTGTGTATGAGTGTGTGTGTGCGTGTGTGTGTGTGCATGTGTGTGTGCACATGTGTGTGTGTGCGTGTGTGTGTGTGTGTGGTGAGGTGGGTTATTCTGGGTGAAATAAGGTGTGTTGGATGGTGAGATGAGCAGTTGGATTCAGTCAGGTATATCAATGTTTTCGTTAGCTTGAGACACACTTTCTCCTCCCCTCGTTTGTCAGCTTTACACAGGGGCCATTCCCTCCAGGACACCTTTGTCCACACCTCGTCCATTCCCAACACCTCCCCACAGCCTCATGGTACCTTTCCCTGCAATCGCAGAAGACATAACACCTGTCCATTTTATTTCCTCCCTCCTTATTATCCAAGGGCCCTGACACACCTTTGCCTGCACTTCCCACAATCTAGTTTCCTGTATTCACTGCTGACAATGTGGTCTCCTCTACAGTGGGGAGATGAAGCAGAACAACCTACATTTTGTTCATAAAAAAAGACGCTGAGCTTCCAGTTGTCTGACACTTAAATACACCATCCCATTCCCTGGTCAACTTCTCTATCTCAGGCTTGCTGCAGTGCTCAAGCGAGACTCAGTGCAAGCTGGAAGAATAGCATTTCATTTTCCACTTGGGGACCCAGCAACCTTCAGGACTCAATATTGAGTTTGATAATTTCAGGGCTGAACACCTTCTCCCATGTCCCTTCCCCAGCCTCCAAACACTGTAAGCTTCATCATCACATGGTCTGCTTTCAGCACAGCCATTCCATTTTCACTCATCAATTGTCCCCTTTATCAGCTTTTCTCCTTCCCTGGCGCACCATTATCTATCCCTGTGCCTGCCTAACTGTCTTTCACTCCCTCTAAGCTCTGTCTCCAGCCATTCTCTAATTCTTTCCCCTCCCCCACCCACCCATCCACCTATCCTTTGTCATCAGCACATATACTACCTTTTGTTGGCTACTAGTCCTGATGAAGGGTCACTGCACCTGAACTGTTAACGCTGTTTCTCTCTCCTGGGGCACTTCCAGACCTGCTGAGTTTCTCCGGTAATTTCTGCTTCTGCTTCAGCATATTGCCCTGCCCTTAAACTCAATGCCTCAATTAATAAAGGCAAAAGTAAACCATATAACTCCATCACCACCTTAACACATCAGTATGCAAGCACACAAAGGTCCCTCTAATCCTCAGTGCTTCCCAGGATCTGACTGTTCTTCATGTATTCCCATTCCTTGTTTGTATTGCCCAAGTGCCTCACCTCACACGTACTGGGATTGAATTCCGGGAACACCACTACATTAGGAACACAGTGTTACATGAACCTAATTGTAAAACAAATTAACTTGAATTGCAATTATTTGGATGGTAAACCTTCACCACCCACATGCCACTCACATGATGATAAGGTAGCTATAACTCCGAAATGACAGCATGAGCCATTGTCATAATGTTTACACTAAAACCTGGCCCATTATTACTCCTGGGATAATAGGAACTGCAGACGCTGGAGAATCTGAGATAACAAATTGTGGAGCTGGATGAACACAGCAGGCCCAACAGCATCTTAGGAGCACAAAAGCTGTTGTTTTTGGCCGAGACCCTTCATCAGAAAAGGGGGATGGGGAGAGGGTTCTGAAATAAATAGGGAGAGAGGGGAAGGTGGACCGAAGATGGATGGAGGAGAAGATAGTTGGAGTGGAGAGTATAGGTGGGGAGGTAGGGAGGGGATAGGTCAGTCCAGGGAGGACGGACAGGTCAAGGGGGCGTATTGAGGTTAGTAGGTCGGAAATGGAGGTGCGGCTTGAGGTGGGAGGAAGGGATAGGTGGGAGGAAGGACAGGTTAGGAAGGTGGGGATGAGCTGGGCTGGTTTTGGGATGCAGTGGGGGAAGGGGAGATTTTGAAGCTTGTGAAATCCACATTGATACCATTGGGCTGCAGGGTTCCCAAGCAGAATATGAGTTGCCCCACCAACCTCCGGATACAACACATCATCCTCCGACACTTCCGCCATCTACAATCCAACCCCACCACTAAAGACATTTCTTCATCCCCACCCTTGTCTGCTTTCCGGAGAGACCACTCTCTCCGCGACTCCCTTGTCCGCTCCACACTCCCCTCCAACCCCACCACACCCGGCACTTACCCCTGCAACCGCAGGAAGTGCTACACTTGCCCCCACACCTCCTCCCTCAACCACATCCCAGGCCCCAAGATGACTTTCCACATCAAGCAGATGTTCACCTGCACATCTGCCAATGTGGCATACTGTATCCACTGTACCTGGTGTGGCTTCCTCTACATTGGGGAAACCAAGCGGAGGCTTGGGGACTGCTTTGCAGAACACCTATGCTCGGTTCGCAATAAACAACTGCACCTCCCAGTCACGAACCATTTTAACTCCCCCTCCCATTCTTTAGACGACATTTCCATCATGGGCCTCCTGCAGTGCCACAATGATGCCACCCATAGGTTGCAGGATCAGCAACTCATATTCCACTTGGGAACCCTGCATGGTGGATTCTGCGTGAATCCGTCATGCGTGGATTCACAAGCTTCAAAATCTCCCCTCCCCCCACTGCATCCCAAAACCAGCCCAGCCCGTCCCCGCCTCTCTAACCTGTTCTTCCTCCCACCCATGCCCTCCTCCCACCACAAGCCGCACCTCCATTTCCTACCTACTAACCTCATTCCGCCCCCTTGACCTGTCTGTCCTCCCCAGACTGACCCTACCTCCCCATCTATACTCTCCTCTCCACCTATCTTCTCCTCCATCCATCCTCGGTCCTCCTCCCCCTCTCTCCCTACTTATTTCAGAATCCTCTCCCCATCCCCCTTTTCTGATGAAGGGTCTAGGCCTGAAACAACAGCTTCTGCGCTCCTGAGATGCTGCTGGACCTGCTGTGTTCATCCAGCCTCACACTTTCTTATCTCAGATTCTCCAGCATCATTTTGAATGGTTTTTCATTCACAGAAGTGTTACAGCAAAAAGGAGGACATTCATCCCACCGTGTCTACACCAGCTCTTCAAATTAGACTCGTTATCAAGTGCCCAGTGTCCTGCCTTTTCCCCATAATCTTGCACATTGCTTCTTTTCAAATAATCATCCAATGCCCCTCTTGAATCTTCAATTGAATTCATGCTTCCAGGTAGTGCACTGCAGACCCTAACTACCTACTGAGTGAAAAAGACTTTTTTCACATTACCCTTGCTTCAATTACTTTTCACTTTAAATCTGTGCCCCTCCCACACTTATTCTTTTTGCAAGAATAGTCTGGCTGGCAAGTTTTCCAGGCCCAGGAATTTTTAGGGACAGCCTCTGTAAAGGTGAATGTTTCTCCCTAACTACTCATGATTTTGAAAATCTCTATCAAATCTCCTCTCAGCCTTCTGCCCTCCGTTGAGAACAGCCCCAACTCCTTCACAACATTCCCATCATGTGGTGGCCAGAACTGTACACAATACTCCGGCTGAGTGTCTTTTACCAGTTCAAAATCACTCCTTCCTCTTGTACGCCTTAGCCCTGTTAATAAAGCCAAGAGCTCTGTATTCATGACTTACCATTCTCTCCAACTGTCCTGCCAAGTTCAATGATCTGTGCACATTACACACCCAGGTCTCTCTGCTCCTGAACCCTGTTTAGAAGTGCAAACCCTATTTTAGATATGTTCTAGCCAGCCCGTTGAGATACATTATGACACAGCTCTAGAACAGGTGGGACCTGAACGTGACCCTCCTGGCTCAGAGGTAGTGACTCTACCATGGTGCGACCAAAGCCCTCTATTTTATATTGAATTCCAATGTTGACTTTTCTCTGCACTGAACCTCATCTGCCACCTATCCACTCCCTCCACCAACTTGTCGATGTCCTGCTGGAGTTCTGTACCGTCCTCCTCACAAATTGCAAAGCTTTAAAGTTTCATCTCATCTACAAACTTTGAAATTGCCCCCCTCCACATACACAGATATCTAGATCATTAATATTATAGCTGCCCATGCTTTCGATGGTTAAAGTAATCAATCCGCTTTGCCTGGTAAAAACTCTAAGCCTTTTGAAGGACGCAATGCAAAATCAATTAGTTCAATCTGACTAGGGCTTGCGACCATTCTAGAGATGCCAATGTTGGATTATAGAGATTGCTGCAGGAAGTGGTGGATGTGGGCACGGTTACAATGTTTAACATACTATTCTATAAGTACGTGAATAGGAAAGGCTTGGAGGGATATGGGCCAAGCTCAGGCAGGTGGGACTAGTTTACTTTGTGATTATGTTTGGCATGGACTGGTTGGACTGAAGGATCTGTTTCTGTGCTGTATGACTCTCTGACTCATGGAGTCTATGGCTGGTTTATTCTGAAATAGGTCTGAGACCTTTCTAAAGACCTCAGTTTGGAGTAATAAGTCATTCAGAAGAGGCCCTGCAGCCCATTGAGTCAGCACTGACGAAACGTTGGTAATATAATAGAATAGAACTATCTTAAAGATAATGTTTGAGTGGTGATGCTATCTGACATTAGAGTAGAGAAAAACAAGCAATTGAGACTCAGATAGAAGCATCGATAAAACTCTAATACAGACAGAGCTGTGCTCAGTATCATCAATATGGCAGTGTAATAAATACCCACACCCCCCCCAGTGAAATTTAACTGTTGATGTGGTATATTTGGAAGTGTGCACTGGGACCATGCATAGGTTCTGACATAGCTGACTTGGTGGAAGACACCCAAGAAGTTACAACTTCCAATAAGTTCCCAATTCTGAGTTAGAGACAGAGACTTGGAGGATTCTGATTGACCTCCCAGAATAGTTACCCATAGAAATGACAGACTGAAATCTGCTCAAACTCCTGGGGATTTAAATAAACTGACACTCCCACTCCTCCACTTATAGACCACTAATACCACTGTCCCCTACAGGCCCCACCCCTCCCCAAATACAACCCAACTCCCCTTGACCTAAATGCCCACCTCCCTCCACTTAAGACCCCCTGACACTCCACCCAAATGAGCCCCACCTCAACCCTCAAACCATCCTGACACTCCATTGATGGATCCTAGCACCTCCTGACCTGTAGGTTTCCTAACATTCCTGCCACTCTTCCCACTTGGCACGTTAGCCCTTCACCCACTATGTACTACACTGCTTTACCCACCAAGCACTGTACCCCTTTAGTGAGAGGGCATTGTACTCCTCTATCCACTGAGCACTCTACCCTTTTACCCACTGGACACTCTACACCTTCACCCACCTGCTACCCAAATGCCTCACCTAGTTGGTACCTGTACCTCTCAACTTAGTCATCCCACTAACCCTACTACACACCCAACTTGGAAAATCCAGGCGAGCTGGTGAATACGTCACACCCGGCTTCCGCTTGTCACATTCACACCAGAGTTTCAGCAGGACCAGAACATTTCTTCCCATGCATAGCTGATCAATGACTGTTCTTCGCTCCCTCTGGGTCTCACTTGCCTTTCACAATTGACCTGCCTCAGCAGTTATCACAGCAGCTTCAGAGCCTGCCACCCCAACATATTGACAAGAGAATGGAATGTGACTTCAATGGTGATTCGTTTCACTGTTGGCTGCCTGGACTCCCAGAGGGTATGCTTTATGGTTTGGCTGGCAAGATTTCCAGGCCCGGGAATTCTTAGGGAGAGCCTCTGTAAAGGTGAATGTGTCTCATGCTGCCTGATCAGGATCGGAAATGCAGTTCTCAGAGCACCAAAGCACATAAGGCAGCAAACTCTGGGCCTGGCCCACTGTGTTCCTCCAGCTCCACACTGTGTAAACTCTGGTTCAGTTTCTTTCTGAATTTTTTTTTAGGAAATGAGGTAGGTGAGAAATTGCTGAACCCCTGACATGTTCCTGAGCAGAGCTAGAAGCAAATGGACAACTTGAAGTTTAATTTATATCATTAGCTTTTCTGTGTGAAGAAAGAGGAAGCAAGGTTTTAATACATTTGTAGAGTTGTTCTTGTGAGTACTGCTGGCACAGGGGTAATAGACTGTACCATTCTACAAGATGCACAGCAGCAACTTGCCACAGCACCTTTCTAATGTGTTCCTAGAATAGAATTGAATCCCTAGAGTGTGGAAGCAAGTCATTTGACTCATCAAGTCCACACTCACCCTCCAAACAGCATTCCACCCACTCCTTATCATTTCCCTGTAACCCTGCATTTCCCATGACTCATCCACCTAACCTGCACATTGCTGGACTCTATGGGCAATTGATCATTGCCAATCCACCTAAACTGGACTGTGGGAGGATGCCGGAGCACCTGGAGGAAACCCATGCTGACATGGGGAGAACATGCAAACTCCGGACAGTTGCCCAAGCTGGAATCACATCTGGGTCCCTGGCGTTATGAGGCAGTGTGCTAACCATTGAACAATTGTGCCACCCTGACCTAAACAGTATTCCTAATCCGTTCTGAGGAAGGGTCACTGGACCCGAAAAGTTAACTCTGTTTTCTCCTTCACAGATGCTGCCAGACCTGCTGAGCTTTTCCAGCAACTTTTGTTTTTGTTTGTAATCTGTGCTGTGTTCCAAATCTAAACTGTGTTTCTAAATTAAACTGTGTTCCTTAACTACAATGAGTTCCTGACTAAAGTGTTCCTAACCTAAACTGTGTTCCTAATCGACGCTGTGTTCCTAATTTACATCACTGTTCTTACCTATACTGTATGCTAATATCCGCAGTTTTCCCTAGCAATACTGTATTTTACACTGTGGCACGTTCCTACTGTAAACAGTATTTCTCACCAATACTGTGTTCCTACCTGACACCATATTCATGCCCTATGTATTCCTAAACCAAGCTGTGTTCCTAACCTTTACTGACTGCCTCACTTTTATTGTGTCCATCTGATACATTACTCTATCCTATGAGTGTACGCTTTTCCTGCTGCAAATTGTGTTCCAAATCAATACTGTGTTCCAGTTCTATTCTGAGCTTTATATTCCACTTCAGCATCCAGCTGGTAATCTGAGAGGGCAGATCACAAACACTGGTCCACAAACTGGGTTATTCTATCTCACTTCCAGGCTCATGACTCAAATGCATTGAAAAGGAGAGGTTGCTGTGCTGCTCACTGCTAAACCACCTCTTTGGCACCAAAAATTAACCCTTAAAAAAACTGCATCACAGTCCTTCAGGCATTAACTTGATTGGGATTTTCTAGGTTTCAAATTTAAAATTCAATTAAATTTGCTCTCTGTTTTTTTCTTCACTCCATATCTTTGTCACCTTTCTTTCTCTTTCAGTAGCTAGATTCATAGAGTCATAGAGTCAGTCAGCACAGACCCTTCAATCTGTGCCGACCATGTTCCCAAACTAAACTCATCCCATCTGCCTGCCTTTGGCCCATATCCTTCCAAGCCTTTCCTAATCATGCACTTATCCAAATGTCTTTTAAATGTTGTAACTGTATCCGCATCCACCTCCTCGCCTGGAAGATCATTCCGCACACAAACCGCTCTCTGTGTAAAATAGTTTCCCCTCATGCCCTTTTTAAATCTTTCTCCTCAAACCCTAGAAATATGCTCCCTGGTTTTGAACTCCTCCACTGTAGAGAAAAGACCCTTGTCATTAATCTGGTGTACGGCCCTCATGATGTTATAAACCTCTGTAAGGTCACCCCTCAACCACCTACACTCCAGTGAGAAAAACCCCAGCCTATCCAGCATATTTTTATAACTCAAACCCTCCGTTCGCTGAAACATACTGATAAATTTTTTCTAAAGCCTGTCCTGTTTAATAATATCGTTCTGACAGCAAGGCAACCAAAACTGGGCTTAGTACTCCAGAAGACGCATCACCAACATCCTGTACAACCACAACATGACGGCCCAACTGCTATACTCAAAGGTCTGAGCAATGAAGGCAAGCGAGCTAAGTACCTTCTTAACCCCCTGTCTACCTGTGGCGCAAGTATCAGAGAATTATGTACCTGAACCCTGATTGGAAATTAAACTCACCCACTCAAATTCATATTTGCATCGCAGCTCTCGTGCTGTTTATTTTTCCAACCCTTTGATCTGATTGAGCCTCTCCATCTAGGAGCCCGGTGCCCTCTTTCCCTGACTACGCCACTGTCAGCTTTCACTGTCAACAAGTTGGAGTTCAAAATAAATCTTTTGATTGCAAGGCACTGGCACAAATCCAAATTACAGTAGTTGCTTTGATTGTCTGCTAACTCTGGCCTTTTATTGCGAAGACACTCAAAACCTTCCAGACTTCTGGAAGGCAGAGGGTAAAACATAAGAAGCAGCAAACAGATTAAATAAAGGTAGTTAGATAACTCGGCTGGAGAAAATTGGTGAATTGGAGAGAGCTAAGGTGTGAAATGTGAATGCACTTGGGCATTGCTACAGAGCGAGGGGAATTCTAAAAGCCATAAAACAGCCTGGCAATGAAAAAATAAAGCTCTTTTATCTGGGCCTCATAATGGACAGGGTCCCTACAGGCATAGGCAGACCGTAGTGTGTGCTTTCATTAGGAAGTGCTTTGACTGATGGGCTCCCTGGCTAGGCAAGAACAGCGTGCAAACAAATTGGAATAGGAGGGTGTTGTTGGAATCTTGGGCCACTGTTGCAGTTTGTCAGTGTTTATGGCACTGACTCATATACAGCACTGAGTGACACTGACAGCAGGTGTATTTCCCATGGACTCTCCAGCTGAATAAAGCACCAGACAGCGTGGTCGCTCATTGGTTAACACTGCTGCCTCACAGCGCCAGGGCCTCAAGTTTGATTCCTTAAGTGACTGCACATTATCCCCGTGTCTGTGTGGGTTTCTTCCCACAGTCCAGAGATGTGGTTTGGCCATGCTAAATTGCCCCATGGTGTGTAGATGGGTGGATTAGCATTGGGAAAAGCAGGGTTACAGGGATACGGTCTGGATGGGATGCTGTCCAGACAGTCGGTGTGGACTCAATGGGCTGAATGGCCTGCTTCCACATAGTAAGATTTCGAATACTGGTCTGAGATCTTTGATTTGGGAGAATTTCCCCCAACCCTTTCATCCCGTCTGTTTGAACAGCTTAGCCTGGAGATGGCAACTCTAGCGTTATTCTGTGACGCTCCCATCTGCCACGTCCCACACCCTCGGGCTTGGCTACCTGACATTTCTGTTCTTTGCTGAGACTCAGACAGTGAATATACACAGACGTTGTTCGAGAAACTCAGCAGGGCTCTATGATCTGCACTGTCACGAATACGTTCATTCCCAAGTATCACCTGGTGTTTTCTCCTGATTGTTATGCCTCCTGGAACGTCAGTCTTATTTTCAAAATGAGCTTAAACAATGGATCTCTCTCTCTCTCTTTCAATAAGGTGAATGTGACACTTCTGAACAACACTGCACCAATGCAAAACCTGGGGGTAGCAACAGTAACCCAAAAATTCCAAAATATGAATGATGACCTATACCTAGCTGCAAGAAGCATTAGTCCATTTACATGTATAAATCTGGGATCTTACATTTACTTTCAGACCCTGCTGCAATTAGATTATTAGATCACTAGGTAAAGGAGCAGAATCAGACCATTCGGCCCATCAGGTCTGCTCCACTATTTGATCAGGACTAATCTGTTTCTTAATTTCAATAACCTGCCTTCTCTCTGTAACCTTTGACCCCCTTACTAATCAAGAACCTATCTATCTCTGACTTAAAGATACTCAATGACTTCTATGGCAGGGCCTTCCACAGATTTATCACCCTCTAGCTGAAGAAATGTGTCCTCATCTCAGTACTAAAGTGTCGACCCTTCACTCTGAGGCCGTGGCCGTTAGTGGCAACATCTTCTCCTCTCACTATGTTGTAAGTTTCAATAAGAATTCCCTCTCATCCTTCTAAACTCCATCGAGTACAGACCGAGAATCCTCAACTGCTCCTCATGTAACAAGCCCCTCATCCTTGGGATCATTTTTGTAAACCTCCTCCAGATCCCCTGCAATGCCCATATATCCTTCCTCGGATATTGGAGCCAGAACTTCTCACAATATTCCAAATGCGGTCTGACCAGAGCCTTATACAGCCTCAGCATTACATCCCTGCCCTTGTATTCCAGCCCTCTTGAAATGAGTGCTGACATTGCATTTACCTTCCTAACTGCCATGTGTTGTTAGAGGTTTCTCTTAGCCCCTTTGTATTTCAGACTTCTGAAGCCTTTTCCTATTTAGAAAATAGTCTACATCTTTATTCCTTGTACCAAAGTACATAATTTCACACTTCCCCACATTGTATTACACCTGCCACTTTGTTGCCCACTTTCCTCCTCTGTCCAAGTCCTTCTGCAGCTTCCTCATTTCCTCAGCACTACTTGTCTCTCCACCTAACTTTGCATCATCTGTAAACTAAGCAACAATGCCCTCAGTTCCCTTGTTCAGATCATTAATGGACAATGTGAATAGTTGTGGTGCCAACGCTGACTCCTGTGAAACTTCACTAGTCACTAGATGCCATCCTGAAAAAGACCCATTTATCCCCATGCTCTGTCTTCTACCAGTCAGACAATCCTCTATCCATGTCAGGACCTTGCCATGAACATCATGAACTTTCACCTTATTTGGTTCCCTCCTGTGCAGGACCTTGTCAAATGCCTTCTAGAAATCCAAATAGATCATGTTTACAGGCTCTCCTTTGTCAAAATTGCTCATTACATCCTCAAAGAATTCTAATAGATTTATTAGGCTTGACCCCTCCCATTGATGAAGCAGTATAGATTCAGCTTTTTGCTACCATGCACTTCCAGTTACTCCACAATCTCATCCTTAATGATAGACTCTAAAATCTTAACAACAACCAAGGTCAGATGTGCCAGCTGAAACTTTCCTGGCTCTTGTCGTCCTCTCTTCTTAAATAGGCGCGTTACATTAACCATTTTCCAGACCCCTGGGACCTTCCCAGACTCCAGTGATTCCTGAACAATTACCACCAATGTCTCCACTATCTCCTCAGCTATCTCCTTCAGTACTCTGGGGTGGAGTGCATCCAAACCAAGTGATGAATCTACACCTTCAGACCTTTGAGCTTCCCCAGCATCTTCTCCACTACATTCACCTGTACCCCCTGACTCCTTTGAAGTTCTGGGATGCTGTTGGTGTCTTCCGTCATGGAGACTGATGCAAAGTACCTGTTTAGTTCCTCCACCATTTCTTTGTTCCCATCTCCAGCCTCCTCTCTCAGCAGTCTAATGTCCACTCTTGCCTCTCTCTTATCTTGTAAATCTCAAAATAATTCTATACTGAGGCAAAATGCAACAATTACAATTAAAGATGTTCCTGGTTGTAGAATTTCCAACATTTCTCTTGGCATACTACCTCCAGACTGCTATCCTCCAAACAACGATGTATGCTGCATACCCCAAGCCTTACGAGGGTCAGTTAGCTCAGTTGGCTGGATGGCTGATTTTCAATGCAGAAAGCACCAACATAATGGGCTCAATCCCCACATTGGCAGATGTTACCATGAAGGAGTGTCCTTCTCTACTCTTGTCTGAGCTGTGGTGACCCTCAGGTAAAACACCACCAGTAGTCTCTCCTTCCAATGAGGGAACAGCCCGAGTCTGATGGTATGCTGAATTTTACCCCTTGTGATGAGGTACAAGGCATAGACTCTGGGTCTCCTCAGAATGATACATGAGTACAGACTGCCAAGACTGGATGAGTTAGGTACCCAAAAATGAGTGACCCTGAGCTTGGCCTCAAACCTTCATTCGAAACAATAATGATTGTATGCTAAAAACAAAATGTCTAGCAAATCTCTGCTCCAACAGGAACAGCATCTGAAGCCACTGTCTGTAACTATCATCTCCCATCCTTATCATCATGCTGGTGAATTTACACTGGCTTCCATGGATTTTGTATGATGAATGTTCAAAATTGGGCACCATCCGTAAACTATGTTCTGTATAAATTCATCAATCCTCATTTCATTGTATATTCTGTCCTGCCTTTGGCAGACCTCCTCATCGTTTACTAAACCTTCTCATTGTGTTGTCAGCAAATGCTAAAATTGTTGTGCTTTATTCGATTTATCTTCATCTGATCTCAGAGATGGCACACCGCTTTGAGCACAGTTCTAGCTCCATGTCGCAGCGGGGGAAGGAATATCGTTAAAAACAAGGTAGAAAGACAGAAAAGAGCTGCTATTTCTATTTGCATTTACTGTGATAGTTCAAAAAACACGTTGCAACCTGTAAACGTCCATCAAAGTTGTGGTGTGGGAAATGCAGTAGCCTATTAATGCATAGCAAGATCGCACGGCTACACAAGAGTGAGCAGTAATCGATTTCTCACAGATGTTAATTGAGAGTAAATATTGGCCAGGGTACCAAGGTAACATCCCAAAACACTTCCTGGCAATATTCATGTGGGATTAATTGCATTTGCCAGTGAGGGCCAGATAGCAGAAAGTTTCGCCAGAAGGTGGTATCATGACCAGTGCAATAAGAAGTCTTGCAAAGGCTAGCGATCAAAATGAAGCAGAAGATAACAAAGTTTGAAAGGTAAAAGCCAGGGGCTATGTTATGGGAAGATGATCATTTATTTCTCGAAGACTGAGCCAAGAAGAGACACACAGCCTCATTCAGTTATGTCTACCTAGTGATTTTATGAAGAAATTATGACATGTTAATAGCAGCTAGATTTAGTCACTGAGGAGTATTTCACATCTTTGGAATTTCAAGTTTTGAACTTTTATATTTCCGATTTTCCTTTTGGAATTTCACCATCCTCTTGCTTCGAAACAAACAGTTAGACTGCAAGGAGCACACTCCTTTGTTCCTTGATATTCATGTTGCAGAAATTGTCCTCCCCATCTCCATCCCCTTAGTGGCTTGGCTAAAAAGCTGCTCCATCATTGTCTCCAGGGCAGAACAGGAACAAGGCTGGAGGGACACAGCAGCAGTCTGACTGTCCTGCCTGCTGGAGTATAAACCCTCCAAGGTCGATGACAGCAATATTCATTCCCACATCAGACCCTCCCCCGTCCTGTGACATACTGTGTATAATGCGCAAGAGTTCTCACTGCGAGTCCACTATTAATAGAATCATCAACAAATCAACCTCCAATTACATAGACAGATCGCAGCACAATACTCCACAGTGGGAGGGCACTGCTACAGAACAGCACAGAGCTGAACTAGGCTTCCTCACTCTGAGAGTCATTGAGATCTACAACCACAGAGAAAGGCCCTTCAGCCCAGTCAATCTGTTCTAGTCAAAACAGCAATCTAACTATTCTCATCCCATCTTCCAGCACCTGGGATTACAAATACACATTTAAATTCCTTATAGAATCCCTACTTTGTAGAAATAGGCCATTCAGCCCATTGAGTCAACAGCAACCCTCCTAAGAGCATTCCACAGGACAAACATCTCTACCCTAACCTTGTAACCATGGCTAACCCACCCAGCCTACACATCCCTGAACACTATGGGCAGTTTAGCCTGGCCAGTCCTCCGAACCAGCACATCTTTGGACTGTTGGAGGAAACCGGAGCATGTGGCAGAAACCCACGCAGACACAGGGAGAGATCCAAACTCCACAGAGATCGTTGCTGGAGGGTGGAATTGAACATGGCTCCCTAGTCCTGTGACGCAGTAGTGCTAAGCACTGAGCCACTGCAGCGCCCCTACAGACAAGCCGCTGAAAGTTCTCGTCCCATTTCCCAGCACTTGGCTTATAGTCTTGTATACTTTGGCATGGCAACTGTGCACCTAGCTGCTTCTTCTAGCTGTGAAGAAAGGCTGAGTAAATTCTAGCTATGAAGGAAGGTTGAGTAGATTACAATTATTTTCATTAGAAAGACGGAGATTGAGGGGGGACCTGATTGAGGTCTACAAAATCATGAGGGGTATAGACAGGGTGGATAGCAAGAAGCTTATTCCCAGAGTGGGGGACTCAATTACTAGGGGTCATGAGTTCAAAGTGAGAGGAGGAAAGTTTAAGGGAGATATGCGTGGAAAGTTCTTTACACAGAGGGTGGTGGGTGCCTGGAACGCGTTGCCAGCAGAGGTGGTGGACGCAGACACGATAGTGTCTTTTAAGATGCATCTGGACAGTACATGGATGGGTAGGGAGCAAAGGGATATAGACCCTTAGAAAATAGATGACAGATTAGATAGATGATCTTGATCGGCGCAGGCTTGGAGGGCCAAAGGGCCTGTTCCTGTACTGTAATTTTCTTTGTTCATTGTTCTTATCCGTAATGAGGGTTTCTGCCTGTGAATTGCAAATTCCCACCATCTGAGTTCTGGGTGAGATTGCATTTTTTTTCTCTCAGCAGTTTTGATCCTTAAATAGGGAGAGGGGAAGTGAGCTCCCTTCCTGTCTGCTCCCTGTCTGAGCAGGATTTAAACCTGCATGGCGAAAGCCCAAAGAATTTCAAGACCATTGCTTAACCACTTGACCACAATTACAGTAGCACTGCTTAAATATTATGAGAGTTTCTGTCTCTACCACCCTTACAGACAATGAGTTCCAGATTCCCTCCACTCCCTGGGTGAAAAAGGATTTCCCTTACCTTCCCTCAAAACCTTCTTCCTTTATCTTAAATCCATACCCTCCTGTCAAAAATTCCTCTGCCAAGGGAGACATTTCTTCCTGTCTGCTTGGTCTCTGCCTCTCACTCTCACTTGTGCAACAAACATCAGACAGTGATGTGAAGGATCAAAAACTGGCAACTTTATAATGAGAGATCATGGGAACTGCCGATGCTGGAGAATCTGAGATAACAAAGTGTGGAGCTGGATGAACACAGCAGGCCAAGCAGCATCAGAGGAGCAGGAAGGCTGACGTTTCGGGCCTAGGCCCTTCATCAGAAAAAGCCATCCAACTTTATAATGATATTCTTTATAGTCAAGTTTCTTCACTGCCTGGTGACCCAGTGGCAGTGCTAAGGATACCAGGTTCAGCTAGTTCCCTCAGTATGGAACGGTAATTGAAGAGCTGGCTATGCAAACCCACTCTGAAAGCCTTTCAATTCCTCTCTTTCCCACTTCTTTACTGTCCATTGCAGTCTGACTAGCACCATGGTGCATCCCTGCCATGCCACTCACTGCTGACACATTCACTTCTGACACACTCACTGCTGACACACACACTGAACACATTCACTTCTGACACACTCACTATGACACACTCACTTCTTGACACTAACTGCTGGCACACTCACTGCTAACACACTCACTTCTAATGTCACCTTTTGCGTATATTGATAAAACCTTTAGTTATCTTGGCACAGCAGCATAAAATTACTTATGGGATTTGTATTTCAATTAATTAAAACCTGCATCTCCTTTCTACCTGATTACAGATTTAACAGGAGGCAGACAGCCGGCCATTTTAGGTTATTCAATACATTTGCATCAGTTGTTATGGCCCCTTAATCTTTTACTCCCAAATTTTGTGCCTTGGTACCTCCTGTCTCATTGCACCTGTGGAAGGAGCAATGCTTCGAAAGCTAGTGTATTCAAATAAACCTGTTGGACTATAGCCCAGTATCGTGTGATTTTTGACCTTCTCCAACCCAGTTCAACTCCGGAACCTCCACATTATGGCTTCAAGTCACACATGGTCCTTGCCTGTGCTATGAGTTGTTTTGTTGTCATTACCGCAGAAAAACCCTGGCCTTTCAGATTTTACAAATGCATACAGAGGATCTGACGCCCTGGGACATCAAGTCAGATTTTCAAAATTTGACGATGTCCAGAAAATTGGAGGGAAAGATTAAGAATGCTGCTTTGCTTATTGTGCAGTTTCCCACTCTCACCAATGTTGAGTAGTGTAACACAGCTCAAGAGGCTTGTAATCCACTTGGATGTTACTGCAGATGGAATGACAAGCTGGCAACAATAATTACAGAGTTCACAGAATCCCTACAGTGTGGAAACAGGCCTTTCGGCCCAACAAGTCCACACTGACCCTTGGACCATCCCACTCAGACCCATCGCCCTATAACCCAT
Source organism: Stegostoma tigrinum (assembly GCF_030684315.1). NCBI lineage: Eukaryota > Metazoa > Chordata > Chondrichthyes > Orectolobiformes > Stegostomatidae > Stegostoma > Stegostoma tigrinum. The sequence goes on from NC_081373.1 coordinate 54,713,790, forward strand.
TTAAGCTACATGTCCGTGAATACTACAGACAACTTAGCATGGCCAATCTTTCTAGCCTGCACATCTTTGGGCTGTGGGAGGAAACCGGAGCACCCAGAGGAAGCCCACGCAGACACGGGGAGAATGTACAAACTCCACACAGACAGTCGCCCGACCCGGCGCTGTGGGGCAGCGGTGCTAATCCAATAAACAAACTCAACCTAAAGCAATTGGAAGGAATTAACAGTCTTAATTTCATTGGTGGAAGATTAGCTTTCCAGTATATGGAAGTAGATATCGGCCCCATCAGTTTACTATTGCATGCTATTCTGCATGAAGCACCTACAAAGTCCTGTGTCCTTGGATTAGCAAGAATTGGCACAGTTCTTGATTACTAATTGGCTACTTCTCATAAAATACGAGTATAGATGCTGGGTAAGTGCAAGATCAGGCAGTGCAGAAATTATCCCAACTTAGCATGGTCAACATGAGGGAAATAAATTAAGAAAGACAAATGGAAGATATAACTCATACATTCGCAATCTCTCTCATCTCTAATAAAAGTATCAGAAATCCTGTAGCTTTTTTTGGTTACAAAATTTAAATATATGAAATGTTCTTACTGCCATATTCAACAGTTTCTGATTTTGTTTCTCATTTCCAGCATCCTCGGTTCTTTGGATTTTTTGGTCTAGTGTCTAGCTCTTAAAAGGACTATCACCCCAACATAAAATGCTCCCTTTCCCCTGTCTCATAGTGCATTGGCCACGACAAAGTAAAACCTGCAGAGAAACAGGAAACAACATAGCTCTAAAGGTTGCACTGTGGAATTATTGAGCTTATACTATCCCTAGAAAGTTATAAACTGCCAATTGAAAGATGAGCTGTTTCAAGAGCAAGTTGGAGAATTTAAGATGATTGAGGACTGAAATCTCAGGCTCACACTTGTGACCAACCTACAAAGCTCTCGACTTATTTGCATTTAGTCTCCTTAAGTAGAGCAGGCTGCACTGAGCAACAGATATAGAATAATTTAAAAGAAGTACACGTAAATTGCTTTTTCACCTCAGAGTGTTGGGGACCTCAGATGGTGTGAAGAGAGGAGATGAAAGGGCATGTGTTATCAACTCTATTGCAAATAAACCAAGGTTTTGTGGAGGGATCAATCCCTTCAGCAAGCTGAAAGCGAAGATATTTGGTGATCGCATCATGCTGGAAACTTTGCCCAGTCTTTGGTGCAGTGAGATCAATATTTGCTCCATTTGTTTGGGCTTGTGTGCAGGGATCCAAAGTCTGAGGCAATTAGGTTGTTTTACAATTGCTGTTTTGTAAAATGGTACATAAAGTTTTAAGTGAGGCTGATTCATCGTGATCGTGATCACACCTAAAAATAAATTATTTGGGCACAGTAAATATCCCCTTGGTACAGGTTTCATTGTTTAAGGCCCCAAAGGGAGATTTTCTCGTAGAAGCAGAGAATGTGGTTTAAAAATTAAGGAAGCACCTTTTTGGAAGCAGAAAGTAAGAGGGTTTCACTAAAAAAAAGAGAGTTTATACACAAGGCAATTATAGATAGACAAGATGTGCTAAAAGATCAACACTGCTGTAAATTACTGTCATCTGGTCCTGTTAGAATTCATTCTAGCTTGCTGAAAGATGATATTTTACATAATATCAAGAAGTAGATTTGTTAGATATAGGGCACAGTCTTTCAATCTACATTGGATATCGGTATAGCACTGGATAGTTGTAAATGGTTTATCATTATTCAAGAAGCAGGAAAACAAATGAAGCAAGAAAGCACAAACAAGTTATCAGAAACAATTACAAAAAAACGAAATAAATTTTCACTTGGAAAAAATGGGCCCGTATGGAGACTTAGCATGTATTTGTTAAAGCTAATCTAACTTGATTGAATTTTTATTTTATGTGATAAACGAAAGGTAGGTCAAGATAAATGGACTTACTGGGTGCCCTGCAGAAATTTGGTAAGAAGATCAAAGCTCTGGAATTAAAAGGAAAGAGATATGGATACAAAATTGGCTCAGTGACATGAAGCAAAACGGGATAGCAACTGGCTATTTTTCAGGTAGGGAGAATGTCTGCCGTGGTTTTGGGTCAGTGTTTGGCCTGTTATTCTTTCAATTTATATCAAGAACTTAGATCTTACAGAAACATCATAAATCTTTCAGATGATGCAAAACCAGGGGAATTGGTAGAGGTTGATAATGGTTACAACATTTAAGAGGCAATCGAATGGGTACATAAATAAAAAAGGTTTAGAAGATTTGGGCCAAATGGAGGCAAGCGGGACTAGTTTAGTTTGAGAAACATGGTTGGCATGGACGATTTGGACAAGTTTCTGTGCTGTACGACTCTATGACTCTACTCATGTCAATGGACTTCCTAATAGGTAACACATGTACCTCATTAACATCATTGTTCAGGTCTCCAGGTACTTGGCTGCTCCATAAGACCATAAGATATTGGAGCAGAATTAGACAATTTGACCCATTGAGTATGCTCCATCATTTAATCGTAGCTGATATGGTTCTCAAACCCGATTGGTTACCTGACGTAGCGTTTCATTTGTACTATTTAATCGCGGCTGTATTGTATCTGTTTCATGCCCCGATTTCCCATAAACAGGCCCTTGTCAGTATAATAAGTTATATTAACTTGCTGCACTGACTGTTGAATGTATCTTGTTGATTCCTGATGAGGATACCAAACTGAATCAGTTCTTAGTTCTGTATCTATGTTTCTAAATTGAAGAGGTCACTCTCAAGTGAGCTTATAGCCAATTAACCTGAAACTATCCTCCCTGAACTGTAGTTCAGTTGTAATATCGTGGAAGCAAGCTGACGCTTGATGGAAGTTACCTTTCAGCTGACAGAGGTAACCTCAAGATTAGTTTAGATTGGATTATTTTCATGTTTTAATAATAGTGGCTTGCATCTGTGGGATTAGTGTGGAAAATAATAATGATGAAATAGTGTCGCAATTACAATATTTCTGGCTAAACCATAATTCATCATTGTCCACCATTGCAAACATAGAGTAAACCCAGCACCAGCCCACAGTAACAGGGGTATGTACTGTCTATAATATGCAACACAGCAAATCATTGAAAATCCTCAGCAATTCCTTTTTTTTAAAGATTAGATTACCTACAGTGTGGAAACAGGCCCTTCAGCCCAACAAGCCCACACCGCCCCTTGAAGTATCCCACCCAGACCCATCCCCATTTAACCCACACACCCCTGAACACTACGGGCAATTTAGCATGGCCGATCCACCTAGCCTGCACATCTTTGGGCTGTGGGAGGAAACCGGAACTCCCGGAGAAAACCCACGCAGACACAGGGAGAATGTGCAAACTCCACACAGACAGTCGCCCGAGGCTGGAATCGAACCCGGGCCCCTGGCGCTGTGAGGCTGCAGTGCAAACCACTGAGCCACTGTGCCGCCCCATATAACTTCTGAACTGTGACCTCTGTCACCTGGGAACAACTAAAGCAGCAGATGCACAGAAGCACCACCAGCCTGTAAATTCTTCCCCACCCACAGAAGTTGCACAGTCATCCTGCCTACTTTCACTGCCTTTGTGGCAACATCCTACCGCTGGTTCTCCAACACTGGTATGCATGTAGCTACTCCAGATGGACTGCAACAGTTCGAAAACGTAAACCCAGAGCCATTTTCCAGAAGGAAGTCAGCGATCATCAATGCTAGCATCTTACCTCATGAACAATTTAAAGGAAAAGCATCATACAAGTTTTTCATGGCCATGATGAAGTGAGAAGTGATAGAACCAAACCTTGCATATCTAGTGTTATTGGACGTTCTAAATTTAGAATGACACTTAATTGTTTTTCACTTGTCTTAGGTAATTTAAGAGCCAATGTTGTAGTAAACTGCAAGAACTGAATATACTGTTCTATTGCCTTCTCTGCTGGGAGGTGTGGATAATGTTAGTCCTGTCATGGTGACCTGCAGCTGAGTATGCCTTTAATCTTAGTACGTGCAACGTGCAACATAAGGCTGATGACCCAGATGGGATGAAATTTTCTTCTACACTTCTTTTGAGAAATTTAGGACTGAAGAATATTGTGAGACAACGTGGAATTTGTAAAGCTGATTTTTATTTTAGGAAGTTTGAGCAATTTGAATGTTGTACCAGGGTGAATTGAGATACACAATGATTGAGCACAGTACAGAGTTGGAAAAATGGCACCGTACACATTTGGAATGAATAGAGGAGTGCAGCCTTAACAAAGACGACAGGTGTACTTAGAAATATCGCACATTTGGCTCAAAGTGAATGAAATAGGATAAATTAATTGTCTGTCTCATGTCAGAGGCTAGATGGCTTTTTATGCTGCCACCCAATGTGCTAAAGGGATGCCAGCATAACAAAATCCCTATGATCCCAAGTGATCCACTTTCAAATTAGTGTTAAACAGAGTTTTAACATCACCAAAGAGGCTGCTGTATAACGTGAATTACCTACAAACATGGCCCTATGTCACAGAAATGCTAAATGAGAACACAATTTTAAAAAGCAATTACATAAAAATGTCTCTATTCAACTTGTTCACATCTTACAGTGGTCTGATCTTGTAAAGATATTCAAAAATGTTGGGAATTTAATTCTAGAAAACACGGTTGTGTGCTCTGGAATAACTCAGTTGTCCTTTTGTATTTAGTGTGTTATCTTCAGAGAGTATGATACCATCTGCAAAGTTCAGTGTTTTTATGGTATAGTGTTCTATCTCTGAACATTTCAGCAGGTGTGTGGACATTTGTTGGATTCTAAAATGAATTGAACATAAAACAATCATTGGCAGAAGTAGAGGTGAACAAAGTCTCCTCAGTAGGAAGGAATCAGCAGAAGAAAAGACAGTTAAACTTGGCCCAGTTCTTTTACAGAAGGTTTCATCAAATAAATATTTATTATTGAAAGTGTACAACGTAGTCTTTTGAACAAGGGTGACCAACTGATAAACTTAACCATATGCTCTATTAAACATTTTATGTCTGCAGATCATATGAATTCAGTGCCAATGAAGAAAAATTAATTTTGTAGCCATTGAGCTAACTTTGAATAATTTTACATGCACAAATAATGTGCCAGGACCTGGCAGCTAAATTAGTGATGTAATCCAAGAGCTGTAGCTCAATAAATTTTCAGTTATATAATAAATGGTTATCCTATAATGTATGATGATTTGCAGAAGTATTTTGCACGTAGAAATAAAGCAAATATAGATTAAGGCTGTATCCTATGAAGTTTGAGTCATTCTGCCAAAGCTTAGAGAGAGGGGAATTTCATCATGGGCGAATAGGGATAGTCCATGTAAAAGTAATAGTGCAAAAGCATTTTATGTGTCCATATATGGATGGAGAAATTACCCAACAAAGGGTCTTTTCAATCCATCATCAAATAAACAGTGGAAACAAATATATGTTGATTTCTTTGAAGTGAAAGGGGAAGGGCACCTCGTTTTGGCCAATAACAAAGCAAGTGGATAATGCTATAGTGCCAAAACTGTTGAGTCTTTGAGAAGTTTGTTTGCAATTGGTGCATTGCCAAGATGTTGCTGTCAGATATTGGTACACAGTTCATGTTGGGAGAGTGGGCAATATTTCAGAGTAGAACAGAATCAGACACAATAACATCGACATATCAACCACTGTTGAAAGAGTACTGCTTTGAGGACTTCTTTTCACCAGATAACTAGTTAGGCAATAATTTCCATGTTTTGCTTTGCAGACTCGTCCTCTGGACTGATATCTTACAGATTATTCCACCAGTCTGCAACAGATTTCTGATTATATGATCTAGTGTTTATACACAGCCCAGGATAAGATTTAGTTCACTTTAGCTGAAATCACTTGCAAAGATATAGAAAATCCAGACAAAATGAAAATGAATCATGTTACATGAAGCTTAGAAAGCTGAGGATTAGCCCAAAGGTCAGACAGCAAAAACCACTGAACTTATGAGGAGACCTATGTGGTTCTTGTAAAGTGGTTTGGGTGCATTCACATATCGATTTAAGATTGGACAGAGACTCTCCAGTACCAGCATCACCTGATTAAAAGAGGAAATCTGTTAAAAAGGGAAAGCACAACTTCTACAACTCAAAGTGAAAATCAGAAAGAAAACTTTGCTGGCATTTCAGAATCCACTGGTAGAGCAAAGTAAATCAGGATCCTTTATTAATACAAATGAATCAATGTCATTGTATCAACTGTGAAGTGGTGTTATTTAAGGTTCAGGTTGGCTCAATCAGATGTTGAGGAACAAGAGCCCAAGTGATGGAAATGGAAGGAGACAACACCGAGAGAGAAAGTATGTAAAAAGGAAGAAATGTTACTTTCATTACTACTTGTCAGATGATATTTTAGTTAAAAGCAATATAGTATTAAGAAAAATGTTTAGTCCACATGTAAGCTACACATTATATCAGTCTGAGGTGTTTTGGTTATGATTGCAGTAAAATCAAATGTGCAACTCAACCTATTAATTTGCAAGCGTTTTTGGTATTGGAAAATGATATGTCTGTCCCGTTTTAAGTTTTAATGTGCATTTTTTTTCAAGTGTGCAAGGGATGCGTGTTGCAAGAAGATGAGAGGGGAAAGACTTAAAAGAAGCCTAAGGAGAAACTTTTTCACACAGAGGGTGATGGAATCAGCTTCCAGAGGAAGTGGTGGAGGCTGGTACAATTACAACACTTAAAAGGCATCTGGATGGGTACATGAATAGGAAGGGCTTAGAGGGATAAGGACAACATGCTGGTAAATGGGACTAAATTAATTTTGAGTATCTGGTCGGCATGGACAAGTTGGTCCGAAGGGTCTGTTTCCATGCTGTATAGCTCTTTGACACACACTGCTGACACACTCATTACTGCCTCACCCCCTGTGGATGCACTCACTTTGGTCACTCCCAGTGGTGGCTCAGTGGTTAACACTGTAGCCTCACAGCACTGGGGGCCCAGGTTCGATTCCAGCCTTAGGCGACTGTCTGTGCGGAGTTTGCACATTCTCCCCGTGTCAGTGTGGGTTTCTACCCTCAGTAGTACAGATGTGCAGGTTAGGATGGATTAGCCACAGTTGATTGCCCATAGTGTAATAGGTGGGTTAGCCATAGGAAATGCAGGGTCACAGGGATGAGGTGGGTCTGGATGGGCTGCCCTTTGGAGGGTCAGTGTAGGCTTGATGGGCTGAATGGCCTGCTTCCACACTACAGAGATTATTTTTCTTCTATGTACACTCACTGCTTGCTCAGTCACTGAGGCTGCCATGTTCTTCAACTAGGAGTGTGCTGCCCTGACAAAGGACATTTAGCTGAACTGGAGCTGTCAGGGCAGTCTGATGCCTGCACTTTGCCCATGTGGTTAAATCAAAGCAACACCTCCATTGCTGAATGAGGCTTCGAGAGTGCAGGAAATGATAGCACAGATAGTGAGCTCGAAGCAAAGAACCGGTTGAAGTTTGTTGTATTAAGATGTACCGACTGCAGCTGATAGATGTAGCAGGAACCATGTGATGTCCAAATCATCAAGCTTCCTTCAAGGAGTGAAACCTGTGTGTACCTTCATCAGTATTTGAGATGGCAGCTGTCAGGATCATTTGACACTCCAGACACCTGGTTTAAAGTGCATGTGGAAAACTACCAGCCTCCTTGGGGAATGTTAAGGAAAGTTCCCTTCCCGTTGACTGCCAAAGCACATCTCCAGCCCTTCTGAATGCTACATCACATTAAATCGTAAACAAAACACTGCAGATGCTGGAACTCTGAAATAAACGCTGATAATGGGGATCCTGTAGATGTAGCATATCTGGAGTTCTGGAAGGTGTTTGATAAGGTGCTGTACATATGGGAATATGGGTAATTTATTGGCTTGGATAGATGCCTGGCTGATGGACAGACAGTCGGGATAAATGTTTTTTTTCTAGGTGGCAAGAAGTAACAATTGGGGTGCCAGAGGGTTCAGTCCTTAGACCCAGCTATTTACAATCAACATTAATGACTTGGGTACAGGGATGGAAGGCTCTGTAGCCAAAGTTACAGATGACACAAAAATAGGTGGGATGTTAATTAGCAATGAGGAAATAAGAGCCTTACAAGTGGATATAGATAGGTTAGGAGAGTGGGCCAAAATGTGGCAGATGGAGTTTAACGTGGCTTAGTGTGTGGTCATGCATTTTGGCCAGAAAAGTGGGAAGGCGACCTATTATCTAAATGGGGAGAGACTTCAGGATGCTTTGGTGCAGAGGGATCTAGATGTTTCATTCATAAGTCACAGAAAACTAGCATGCAGGTACAGCAGATAATAAAGAATGTGAATAGAATGTTGGTTTTTATAGCAAAAGGAGTAGAAAATAAATGAAGTATTGCTGCAATTATACAAGGCATTAGTGAGACCATGCCTGGAGTATTCTGCACAGTTTTGGTCCCCTTATTTGAGGAAAGATGTTGTGGTGTTGGAGGCAGTTCATTAGTTTGATCCCAGAGATGAGAGGTTTGTTGTATGAAGAGAGATTGAACAGTTTAGGCTTATACTGTCTGGAATTCAGAAGAGTGGGAGGAGATCAAATTGAAATATTTGTTATGATAAAAGGTACAGATAAAACAGATGTGGAGTGAATGCTTCATCTTGTGGCGCATTCTAGGATGAGGTGTCATAGCCTAAGGACAAGGGGTAACAAATTTAAAACAGAGTTGAGGAGAAACTACTTCTCCCAAAGGGTTGTGAATATGTGGAATTTGCTGCCCAAAGTGAGGTGGATGCTGGGACAGTGAGTACATTTAAGGAGGAGTTAGACAGATGTTTAATCGGTAATGGGTTGACGGTTATGGGGAGAAGGCAGGAAAAGGGGGGTGAGGGCCATATCAGGCGATGATTGAATAGTGGAGCAGACTTCAATGGGCTAAGTGGCCTAATTCTGCCCCTATTTCTTATGAACTTATGAGTGCTGGAGAAACTCAGTAGAGCTGGCAGCATTGGTGGTGAGAGGCACATTTGTCAATATGACTCTTCCTCCGGCTGGAGAACTCAGCGGTAGTTAACAGCTGTATGTAACCTTGTGGGCCGGCATATCCCAAACTGTTCCATTACCATTAAGCCAGGGGATCAGCTGCATTCAGAACTCCTCAAAATACTGAGGCAGCCTGTGTTAATATGAGATGAGACCTGGACAATATCCAAGATTGTGTTGATGATAGGTAACATTTGTATCACACAAATGCCAGGCAATGACCATCTCCAGTAAGATAGAATCTGACCATCACCTCTTGACATTCAATGGTACTATTATCTGTCAAAATCCTGGGGTTACCATTGACCAGAAATTGAATTGGACCAGCCATATAAATGCAATGGCTACATGAACAGGTCAGGGGCTGGGAATACTGCAGCGAGTAACTCACCTCCTGACTCCTCAAAGCCTGCCCATCACCTACAAGGCATGAGTCAGGAGTGAAATGAAATACTCCCTACTTGCCTGGACACATGCAGCTCCAATGACACTCAACATGCTTGCCCACTTCCAGAACAAAGCAGCCCATTTGATTGGCTTTGCATCAACAAACATCCACTCCCTTCACCACCTACGCTCAGTAGCAGCAGTGTGCACTATCTGCAAGATGCACTGCAGAAATTCACCAAAGATCCTCAGACAGCAAGCTCATGACTGGTTTTATCTAGAAGGATAAGGGCAGAATATACATGGAAACACCACCTCCTGCAAGTTCCCCTCCATGTCACTGACCATCTTGACTCAGAAATATATCACCGTTCCTTCACTGTCGCTGGGTCAAAACCCTGGAATTTCTTTCCTAAGGACATTGTGGGTCAACATACAGCACATGGACTGCAGCCATTCAAGAAGGCAGCTCCCCACCACCTTCTCAAGGGCCAACTGGGGACAGGCAATCTGTAATTGCTGATCTTAACAACATGCAACATAAAAGTGTCCTTACCCCTGTGACCATTGCTTGTTTTGTCAATTACCTGAAATCTTTTTGTCCTTTTGTTCTTGATCCTACCAAGACTCAGTGTCAAATTCTGACTGATTACATTCCTGTGAAAGTCTCCATGGTGTTTTATCACGTTAAAGGTGCGATACAAATGCAAACTTTTGCTGTGTTGTGTTGCTGGAAATGAGGTGAAAGAGAACGTGACCATCACAGAGCTCTGCTACTGGGAGATTCATCTGAAGGTTAAGCATTAGTAGCAGGAGAATGGCCTTCAGAGGAAGCAGGAATTCTGGACTCTATTTGAGATACTTTACTGCTCCTTCCTAAAGCTCAGACCTTACAATGCCCTTGAGTGTAGCATTTTCCTGTGAGGATCGTGTTGTTCGCCTTGTGCAGAGGTTTTGTGTATCTGTTTCAATTTAACTAATGTGTATTTTATAACTGAAACTGTGACACTCACATGAAAAGCTGTTATTAATTCAGTAAGTTCGTTAACTGCTAAATCCGTCATAGCCATGTAGTTTAACCTATGCACGGGGCTTCAATTACTGGTTTCACTGAAAGGAGTTCTTCACAATGTTTTGTTGCAGATTGTCATTTAATCAACTCAAAAGGTCTGCAATGGAGGCTCATTCACTAATGAATGTGGGTCTCAGCCTTCTCATGTGAATGGAATCAAGACAGCAGCACTTCTCTCTGCTAGTTGAGCTTCAGGGAAAACAATCCACTGACATGTCGGCTTCCATTGGTAGAGCACATTTCAGCATGGCTCAACACAATGGCTGTCTGTTGTATTCACTTTCAACTTTCTGTCCAAATGCAGGTCCAACTCACAGTCTTCCCTCAGGTAGGGTGCAGAATCAGATTGTAAATCCATTCCAGCCAGAACAAGAATCAAACCCCATGCTGTTGTCAGCAATGTACTTAACAATAGTTGACCGATCAACCATTCAGGCAGTCTCAGTATACTTGTACATGCACATTCGATCCCGGACGTCCAGAGAACATTGGTGGGGGCTCCAATGTTTTCCTCCCCCAGGTGGTTGACTAGGAATGGTGATGGATTGGGAAGTGTGGATGGGCAAAGGAGGTCTGGAATATCTTACATGCCAGTCAATGAAAGCAGAGGCAGCAAGGAAATAGAAAGGCCTTTGTTGTAGGAGGATTTGAGTTCAGAAGTAGAAATTTCTTACTGTAGTTATACAGGTCCCTAATGAGACCGCACCTGGAGTACGACATGCAGTGTTGGTCTCCCTAGCTAAGAGAAGATATTCCTGCCTTAGAGGGTGTACAGCAGAAGTTCACTAGGCTGATACCAGGAATTGCAGGACTATTCTATGAGGAGAGGTTGGTTTGATTAGGGCAATAATCACTAGATTTTCAAAGGATGACAGGGTCTCTGATTGAGCATACCTGGTTCAGCGGTTAGCACTGCAGCCTCACAGCACCAGGGACCCAGGTTCTATTCTACCCTCAAGCAACTGTCTGTGTGGAGTTTGCACAGTCTCCCTGTGTCTGTGTGGGTTTCCTCCGGGTGCTCCGGTTTTCTCCCACAGTCCAAAGATATGTAGGTGAGGGTGGATTAGCCATGGGAAATTGCCTATAGTGCCCAGAGATGTGCAGGCTAGGTGGATTAACCGTGGGAGATACAGGGTTACAGGATGTGGTAAGGAGGTGGGTCTGGGTGGCATGCTCTTCATATGGTTGGTGCTGACTTAATGAGCCAAATGGCCTGCTTCCACACTGCAGTGATTCTGTCAAATGTATGACATTCTAACAGGGCTGGACAGATGACATGCAGGGAGGATGTTTCCCCTGTTTGGGGAGTCTGGAACCAGTGGCAACTGTAGAGTAGATCATTTAAGACTGAGATAAGAAACATTCCTTCAGTCAGAGGGTGGTGAACTTGTGAAGGTGCCTATAAGCCCATTATACATAGGAGCAGAAATTAGGTCATTCGGTCCATCTTGTCTGCTTCACATTCAATCATGGCTGATAAGTTTCTCAACGCCATTCTCTCAGTTTCTCACTGCGACCTTTTATCCCTTGACAACATGAACCTATCTATCTCTATCTTAAATTTACTCAATAACCTGACCTCCACAGTCTTCTGTGGAGATGATTTCCATAAAGATTTTCTTTATGTCCAATCTAAAAGGTCTTCCTTTTAGTCTAAGGCTGTACTCTTGGGTCCAAGTCTCTCCTGCTAAAGGGAACATCTTCCCAACTAGACAAATGTGCCGAGGTCGGATCACTGAGTGCATTCAAGAAAGAGACATATATATTTTTAGATACTAAATGGATCAAGGGGGAGACAGAAAAAGGAGGAATATGGCATTGAGTTAGAGGATCAGCTGTAATCATATACAATAGCAGGGCAGTCTCAAAGGGCTGAATGGCCTGCCCCCGGCTTCTTGAATCTCTCCTACTCATATCTCCTGTCATTTGGATGGATTTACAGTTAACACTTCTTTTTGGCCGTGTTAGGAATACATCTTCCGTGGTCTCCAAGTCCAGGTCTCAATCCCAAAGATTCTGGCTCAGCATGATTTGGCCTCCCTTCTCTATATGACACACAGTGACCATTCAAATAAGGAACAGACTTTGCAAATTAAATGAATTAAATGTGTTTCTCATGAGCTCAGAATATCTAAGTGTTTTACAACCTATTAAGTAGTTTTAAAGTGCAGCTAGCATTACAAAGTAGAAAATCTAGCAGTCTAATTCACTCCCATGAGCAGCAACATCATGCTTATGGTTGATTTTGTACCATTACTTGAAGGATAAATATTGTTCTGGATAACTTCTTCCTAATAGAGTCATGGAATTATTTATGTTGACCTGAGAGGGTAGATGAGAGCTTTATTTTCTGTTTCACCTGAAAGATTGCATCTCTGACAGTGCAGCATTCCTTCAGGTTCTCTCGAGGCTAGTAACTCTAGATTACGTGTTCAAATATCTGGTGTTGAAATTGAACTCCCAACCTTCTGTTTCTAAGGTGAGATTGATGAATGTTGCCATCCATTTCGGAAATTTGGATATAATCAAGCAGCAGGTTGCTAGCTTACACGGTTTCTCCCATAACACTATCCTCAGGATGACGGTATATCATTTGAATATTTTCGTAAAATGTGACACACAGCAATTCTTGAAAGTTAAAATAAAGGTTTGTCACAGTGGGGATCAGAAGCTGGGTAGAGCAGGAATTACGTTCAGTCAGAAACTTTAGACATTCACCTTGCTGGAAATGATGCTCTGAAGTTAAATCTCAAAGGATCAGCAAGATAAGCCTCAGCTTTAATCAGGAGAATGTCATTCCCTTCTCTGTGCAAAGCATCGCCCGTCTCTGAGCAGAATTTTACATTTAATCAATGTACCTTTTTTCAGTATTCCACTCAAAGTGATGTCTATTCTTTGGGAATGTACCACTTTTTAGGTCCTTCTGTTTGCTCAGGGCACACAGAATTTGAATCAGAATTTGAAAATTTAGAATTTTGTTTATTGTAATACTCAAGTACAGAAGTACAGGAGTACAGTCAAAAGTTTACAATGTTGCCCAACGTAGTACAATCTTGGATACAAAGTACCTAGATATAAATCTGAGATACAAAATAAGGAGATAAAGAAAAATAAAGCTACATTCCCTTACAGTTATTCATAGTATAAGTTAGAAAAATGAGAACTAAAATTAAAAGGATTAAAAGATTAAACTGATGACGAAGAAATAAATGTAACACTTGGTATTAAATTCAACCAAACAATGCTCTCCTTAAAATATATACCCTGCAGGATATGCCAATAGGCTCCATGTTGTAACTGTGTTTATTAAAGATCTCCAGCTATTAACAAAGCCCAGACAGTTTTAATATCCATGATTAGATTCTTCAAACACAAATTAAGTTCGACATTCTCTCCAACTTGCTTTTGCTTATTTTTGTTAATTGTTCTATCCTTGTTCTATCTTCTGGTTTCCCATGTTTTGCTCTGTCCTTGTGTTATTTTATTCCTACTTAATTTCTGTATGATTTTTAAAAATCTTTTGCCCTGTCGACAAACTGAGTTCTGCTTATTTACCTCTTCTCAATTCCACTTCCCTATCATTCCTTTGATTTTTTAACCTTCTCAATCTCCCTGCTTTTCATCTCTATGTCCAACACAACAAGGACCAACTGACAACAGGTCAGTTAGAAAGAAGCACTTGCATTCACATAGCACCACCTCATGGCCCTCGGACATTCCCAAAGGAGACGACCAATTGAGCTCGGAGTCCTCTTGCCTTCATGAACTATATTTCACACCTTCTCTCAATTTTCACTGTTAAAAGTGACACAGTGGATCATTAGAATATAAGTTAGTTTGCAGCTGGTAATCACCAGAAAACAGTGAACCTTTAGATGGTAAGTAATCGGCAGATATACCGTCAGATTAATATTAGACTGTAGGTAACTTGTTAGTAGTCTGTGCAGATAAACACTTAGTGGACAGTAATCTATAGGGTGAGCTAAGATAGTTTTTTCTAGGTAAGCTAGAATAGTAATCTATTTTGTAGGTAAACTCTTAGCCAGAAGATAATCTGCGGTAAACTCTTGCTGGATGGTTTCAGCCAGACTGTAAACTTCATGTAGACTATTAACTAAATGATAAATGCAGATAAACTCTTAGCCGAATGGTAAGTTGAAGGTTGTTTTTTGCTCATATTACTTACAAACGAGATGTGAATATTTGAAACAAGAACCCCATGCTCCTAGTAAAGGTTTCATTTGCAAAGTGTTGAATCTACCGAATATTTCTCCTAGCAAACTATTGTAAGTCTTGCATTGCAGTCCTTGTAAAACGATTGAACTTCAGGGAGGAATAATATGCCACATGTTTCCAGTTTTCAGGCAGCCAGAGAAAGCAGAAACGCTGATCACCAATATTTTATACCTTAATGCCTTCCAGAGATAAAACTGCCAGTCAACCATGCTCATAAGAACCTAACCAATGTCCTATACAACTGCAACGTTATCCCTTATACTCAATGAACTGACCAACAAAGACACCTTCTCCACCACCCTGTCTACCTGTGACTCAGCTTTCAAGTAACTATGTACCTGCATTCCAAGGTCCCTTTGTTTGGCAACACTCTCAGGACCTTGCCATTAAACGCTGTCATGATTTGCCTTCTGAAAATGTAGTCAATCTATAAGGACAGACTATTTAAGAAATTCATGCTTCCAAATAAAGGATGATGCATTAAGATATCATGGCGTAAAATAATTACTGTAGCAAATGATGAGACAATACAATTGATTAAACAGTCTTCTTGTTGTCAGTGATCGCCCTTTACATGCAGAAAGACAGGTTCCCAATTTAACTCTAACTGAAAATCTCCTGCTATGACTGTACTTCATACTATCTCATAGATAAATGCTTAATCCTCAACAAAATGGTATCAAACTATTCCCAGCCTCCTCATGGTCTCCTTCCTTTTTCCTTCCTTGGACAATGCATCTTTGAATTCCAGAGTTGATTTTCACTGTGAACATCACACAGGAGATCTCTTACTTCTAACTTGAGTTAGGCAAATCTTCCAGCCTCCTTTAAGTCCTCACAAATGTGGTCTCTTCAATCTGAATGGGAACTCCCACCCAGGTTCTACACAGTGAAAAATTATATCAGCTCTTCGTCTGCTTCAAATTCCTTCATCTCCTGCTGTCTGCCTCACCAATGGCTGAAAGTCAGCTGGATGAAATTGCTTAGAAGATAGTAGGAATTGCAGATGCTGGAGAATCTGAGTTAACACGGTGTAGAGTTGGATGAACACAACAGGCCAAGCAGCATCAGAGGAGCAGGAAGGCTGACGTTTTGGGCCTAGACCCTTGTTTTGAAGAAGGGTCTAAGGCCCGAAACATCAGCCTTCCTGCTCCTATGATGCTTCCTGTCCTGCTGTGTTCATCCAGCTCTACACCTTGTTATCTTAGATAAAATTGCTATCTGCCTGAAATCATCATTGGTTTATAGGGAAGCCTATAACTTGATATCAAAAATGCTTGCTCACGCCCTCTTCCTATGGCCATATCAAACACATTAATCTTGAACACAGGTAGAAATGCTTTAGAACACAATACCACCAACACCTTTCTGGGTCTTTAGGAGACTCATTTAAAGTTTCCTCATGGTTTAGTCAGAGATTACTGCCGTTGTCTCCAAGTGTAAATATCAGAACAGGTCTCAAAATTGCCTTAACTCATCCTAAATTGAAAAGTATGGACCCAAAATGTAAACGTCTTAGAAACTTGATAATTGTATTATTTGAACTTGATTCATTAGCAGCTGTTTTTTTTTGAGAGACCTCAATCCAAGCTTGACATACCACACTATTCATCATCCTTTGGTTGTGTACAGAAAATGTTCAATTTTGCAATGGAAAGCAAAAGTACTGCCTATGTATTAGTATTAACTTTATTTAGAAGTTTACTGTCTTAATGTTTATTGTTTATATGCTTTAATGTAGATAGCTGAAACCTCCATCAAATTTTTCAACTTTTTATTATTTCACATGATTGTGCTTTAAGTATCTTCATAGAATCCCTACAGTACACATAGAGGCCATTCAGTTCATCGACTCTGCATTGACCCTCCAAATAGCATCCCACCCAGATCCTGTTTCCCATATTCCCCATGGCTAATCCAACTAACCTGCATTGCTTTGGACTGTGGGAGGAAACTGGAACACCCAGCATAAACCCATGCAGACATTGGGAGAACATTCAAACTCTATATAGTCAGGCACCCAAGGCTGGGGCCAAACCTGGTTCCTTGGTGCTGTGAGGCAGCAGTGCTAACCACTGTGGTGCTTTACAGCCCTGGTTATACTTTACTTATATGTTGTTTCTGTGTGACCATAGTTCTTCTGAACATTTACAACTGTAGCCCGAAAGCATTGCATTTAGGCCATCAATATTTTGCCATCTCTCGGAAAGACAGGCTAGCAAGATAGACAGCCTGGGTGACTTCCAACGAGGTCTATTTCTGTATCCTATGATAAGCTAGGTCCACCCACAGCTCACCAACAAAATACACTTCCTTCCAGAAATGGATTTTATAGAAACAAAATTGTTAGCAAGGAGTCCAATATAATTATGGCTGCTCCATTGGCTATCAAATAGCTCTGTGTTCAGATTTGGACAACATCATCATTGACTTTAATTTGTCACCAGAACCAATTATCAATGCAAAATAAAAGGAGGGTATGCTGGAACCAACATCCATTTGAAAGCAGTGTTCATAGGTACAATATATATTGAACTGTGTAGAGTAAAACACAGAATTCTATGCCACCTTCTTTGGCTCAGTCCTTTCAAAATTCACAAACCATTACGTTGTTTGGGGGTAGAAGAACAAATAGAATTGAGTTTATTATACTGAGAAATTACAACGATTGGGATGGATTGAACAGATTAGGATCTTCTCTCTAGGAATGGGAAGGCCAAGATGGGATTGGTTCTGAGCCCCTTTACAATGATGATGAGGGTAGACACAAAGAGGATGTTTCCACTTTTGAGTTTGACCACAAGTCAGAGTCATAAGTATCAAGTTTATCACTAATGGTTGGATTGAGGAAGTCAGGGGAAATTTGTTACTCGGCGATTAATGAGAGTATGGAACTCGCTGTTACAAATTGTAGTTGTGGTGATTAGTATAGATACAGTTTAGGGGAAGCCCAGTAGATACAGGAGGAAGAAAATAAGAAGAAAAAGGGGAAACTGATGGAGTAGATGCAGTAGATGAGGAGAAGGCTCACTTTGAGTTTAATTCCACCAGCTGACAGTTGGGCCAAATGGCCTGTTTCTGTCCTGACTATTGTATGTACTGCTATGTAAATGTACACTAGGACAGGTCACACAAGTTGCAATCACAACATGTAACTTTACTCTTGTTATTTAGTCATGGGATATGGAGTCACTGGCTGGATCAACATTTATTGCACATTCCCTAATTGCCCTGTAAAGGTGCTGGTGAGCTGCCTTCTTCAACTGATACAGTCTTTGAGGTAGGAACACACACAATGCTGTTAGGGAGGGAGTTACAGGGTTTTGACTCAGCAACACTGAAAGAACAATGATATATTTCCAAGTCAGAATGGTGAGTGGCAAGTGGTGATGTTCCAATGTTTCTGCTGCCCTTGTCCTTTGAGATGCAAATGTTCATGGCTTTGGCAGGTGCTATATGAAGAGTTGGTGACTTATGGTCTCTTTTACATAGTACACTGCTGCTGCCAAGAATTGGGTACAGAGGGAATGAACAGTTAAGCTGGTGGACTGGGTTCTAATAATGCAGGTTGTTCTAGTGCTGAACTTATGTGAAGAATCCCAGCGTCTGACCTCCTTGTATAGCCTTGATATTAACGTAATTGGTTGAGTTAAGTTTCTAGTCAATGATGACCTTGCTCCTCCTGCCCCCAGATGTTGAAGGTGGGGTTTATGGCACTGGTAATGCTGGTGAACCTCAATGGGAGAGGATTCATTAGTGTTAGTATTGGTAACCTCACTGACCTTAACTGCATATACTCTTTTTCTAATAACAATGTGTTATGTTATACTGGTATTATCCCTGTTTATACTCACAGCAGGAATACTAAATATAGACATCTACAAAGAAATTGGTTTGGAATTGGTTCCAACCTCTTACTCAGTATCACTTCTAAACTAATTGTGAATCATTTGTGATTACAAGGTGTAGAGCTGGATGAACACAGCAGGCCAAGCAGCATCAGAGGAGCAGGAAAGCTGACGTTTCGGGCCTAGACCCTTCTTCAGACCCGAAACATCAGCCTTCCTGCTCCTCTGATGCTGCTTGGCCTGCTGTGTTCATCCGGCTCCACTTCTTGTTATCTCAGATTCTCCAGCATCGGCAGTTCCTACTATGCGTGAAACATTTGTTTTGCTTTTATAATATTTTATTCAATCCTCATAAGATTTGCACAACATTGATGGAATAATCACTGACACAACATAATTTATTCAGGAATTATGTTATTGCCTCATGCTAAGTAAACAGTATTTCCCACCTGGTGAAACCCTCAGTCAGACAGAAGTTAAAAAGTGGAAGAAGTTGGCATGGGGTAGGTTTCTGAGGGCCATATTTGAAGTTTAGCTGGGAAGAGGGTACCCTTTTGAATATAGGTTTGTGCAGTAAGATCAGGTATTGGAGTGGCCATGATCACAGACTAACTGTAATCAGTTCAAATCCCACCGCAGCTATTAGTGAAATACAACTCCCTGAAACTGGTAACTTCTGAATTTGTACAAAACTTCTTAAATGTCCATCAGCTTGGAGCTTCCACTATTATTTGGGCTCAACATGAACTTTAGCAATGATGGAAATGAATGATATTGAGTTGAAGACGCCCAAAACAGACACCTAAGCAGTCAACATTCACTCATGACTGACTGTGAAATTACAAGCAGCTCTGGAAATCAGAACTTGTTCCAAGAAATCAAAGCTAGAGGGCATGGGTTTAAGGTGAGAAAAGAAAGATTTAAAAGGGATCTAAGGGACAACGTTTTTGTCCCGAGGGTGGCGTGCATATGGAATGAGCTGCTGGAGGAAGTGATGGATGTTGGTATAATTACAATATTTAAAGGGCACCTGAATGGGCAGGAGTAGGAAAGATTTGTAGGGTTATGGGGCAAATGCCGGCAAATAGAACCAGATTAATTTAGGATATCTGCTTCCAGCAAAACTGGAATCAATGGGTATTAGGGGTCCAACTCTCCAGTGGTTGGAGTTATACCTGGCACATAGGAAGGTGGTCATGGATATTGGAGATCAATCATCTCAGCTCCAGGACATCTCTGCAGGAGTTCCTCAGGGTAGGGTCCGAGACCCAACCATTTTCACCTGCTTCATCAATGACCTTCCCTCCATCATAAGGTCTGAAGTGGGGATGTTCACCAATGATTGCTCAATGTTCAGCTCCTTTCATGACTCCTCAGACACTGAATCATGTTCACATGCAACAAGATCTGGGCAGTATCCAGGCTTGGGCTGACAAGTGGCAAGTTACACTGGTGCCACACAAATGCCAAGCTATGACCATCACCAATAAGAGACAATCTAACCACTGTCATTGACATTCAAGGGTGTTACCATCACTGAATCCCATGCCATCAACATCCCGGGGGTTACCATTGACCAGAAACTCAACTGAACTCAATGTATAAACACAGAGGCTACAAGGCAGATCAGAAGCTGGGAACACGGCAGCAAGTAACTCACCTCCTGACCCCCCAAAGTCTGTCCACCATCAACAAGGCACAAATCAGGAGTGTTATGGAATACTCCCCACTTGCCTGGATGGGTGCAGCTCCAACAACACTCAAGAAGCTTGACACCATCCAGGATAAAGCAGCCGCTTGATTGGCACTATTCCTTCCACCACCGACACTCAGTAGCAGCAGTGTGTACTATCTACAAGTTGCACTGCACAAATTCACCAAAGATCCTCAGACAGCACTTTCCAAACTCTCAACCCCTTCCATCCAGGAGGACAAAGCCATTGACATATGGGAACATCATCACCTCCAAGCTCCCCTCCAAGCCACTTGTTATCTTGACTTGGAAATATATCGCCGTTCCTTCACTGTCACTGGGTCAAAATCCTGGAATTTCCTCCCTAAGGGCATTGTGGGTCAACCCACAGCAGGAGGACTACAGCGGTTCAAGAAAGCAGCTCACCCCCACCTTCTCAAGGGAACCTAGGGATGGGCAATAAATGCTGGGCCAGGCAGTGAAACCCACATCCCCACAAAAAAAAATGACAAAAAATAAAGTTGGACTGAAGGGTCTGTTTCTCTGCTGTACAACTCCACTCTATGGCTCTGTAACTGCCCACCAGCCTTAGTGCAGCATGATGGTTAGCACTGCTGCTCATGGCGCCAGGGTCTCAGGTTCAATTCCAGCCTTTGGCGACTGTCTGTGTGGGATTCCATTGGCTGCTCCAGTTTCCTCCCACAGTCCAAAGGTGAGGAGGCTGCGGTAATGCAGCATGGACACAGGCCCTTCAGCTCAAAATGGTCCATACTGAGCATGGTGGCCACTCAGCTAATTCCAATTGCCTACATTTGACCCATATCCTTCTAAAGTCTTCCTATTCAAATGTTGTTATTGTACCTGCCTCAACCACTTTCTCTGGCAGCCCATTCCATACACCCACCACTCTCATTGTGAAGAAGTTGCCCCTCAGGCCCTTCTTAAACCTTTCCTCTCTCACCTTAATTCTATATTCTCGAGTTTTCAATTCCCTATTCATGAGAAAAAGACCATATGCATTCAGCCATCTCTGCCCCTCATGATTTTATACAGCTAAATAAGGACGCTCCTCATTCTCCTACATTCCAAGAAATAAAGTCCTATCCTGGCCAACCTCTCCCTATAACTCAGGCCCAGTAGTCCTAGCTAACCTCTCCCTTGTAAATCTTCTTTTCACACTTTCCAGTTTAATTATGTCTTTCCTTTAACAGGGTGACCAAAACTGTACACAATACTCCAAGTGCAGCTTCACCAATGACTTATACAACTGTAACATAGCATCTCAACTCAATGCCTTGACCGATGAAAGCCAGCATGCTAACTGCCTTCTTCGCCATTCTGTCTACCTGTGAGGCAACTTTCAACGAACTATGTAATTGTACTCCTAGGTCTTTCTGTTCCAGAACACTCCTCAGGACCTTACCCTTTACTGTATAAGTACTACCTTGGTTTGACTTTCCAAAGTGCAACACCTCACATTTATCTGTATTGAATTGTATTTGTCATTTCTCAGCCCACTTCCACATCTGATCAAGATCCCACCGTAATTTTTGATAACCTTCCTCGTTATCTTCGATACCTCCCAATTTTGTATCATCCACAGACTTACTAATCATTCCTTGTACATTCACATCCAGATCATTTATGTAAATAACAAATAACAAAGGTCCCAACACTGACCCCTACAGCATACCACTAGTCACAGGCCTCCAGTCTAAGTAACAACTTTCAACCACGACCCTCTGCTTCCTAACATCAAGCCAACTTTGAATACATTTAACAAGCTCACCCTGGAATCCCATGTGATCTAACCTTCATGACTAGCCTGCCATGTGGAATCATGTCAGAGGCCTTATATGAGCCCATATAGACAACATCCAATGCCCTAAAATCATCTATTCTCTTGGTTACCTCTTCGAAGAACTCTAAAAGATTTGTCAGACATGACTTGCCGCGCACAAATCCACGCTGATTATCCCTGATCAGACCTTGACTATCCAAATGTTGGCTGATCCTGTCCCTCAGTGTCCTCTCCAACAACGTGCCTATTACTGATGTCAGGCTCACTGGCCTGTCAGTCTTCAGTTTGCCTTTATTACCTTTCTTAAACACTGGAACAACATTAGCCATCCTCCAGTTTTATGGAACTTCACCAGTGGCTAAAGATGAAGCAAAAATCTCTGCAAGGCCCTCTAAAATTTCTTCTCTAGCTCCCCACAGTGCCCGAGGATGGACTTGATCAGACCCAGGGGATTCATTCACCTTAATGCGCTTTAAGGCTACAAACACCTCCTCTCTGATGATGTGTATACATTCCAAAACATCCCCACTTGTTTCTCTTGTTTCCTTAGCATCCATGTTCTCTCCTCAGTAAACACTGAAGAGAAATATTCATTAAAAATCTCCCCCGTCTCCTGTGGCCGCACACATCAGTGGTCGTGCTCATCTTCAAGGGGACCTATTCTATCCCTAGACACACTCTTACTCTTAGTATAACTGTAGAACCTCTTAGCATTATCTTTAACCTTATCTACCAGATCCGTCTCATACCCTCATTTTGCTCTTCTGAATTCCGTCTTAAGTGTGCTCCTATGCTTTTTACAGTCATCTAGGGGTTCACTTGAGCCCAATAGATTAAACCCAATGTGTGTTTTCTTCTTTTTCCTAACCAGGGCCTCAATATCCATTCTCAGCCAGATCCCTAAACCCTCCAACTTCTCCCTTCACCCTAACAGCGACATACTGTCCCCGGACTCTTGATATCACAATTTTAAAAGCCTCCCATTTGCCAGTCATTTCTTTTTCTTCAAACAGACTCACCCAGTTGACCTCTGCTAGATCCTGCCCATTGACCCTGCTTCAGTTTAACACCTTAACCTGTGAGTCTGTACTATCTTTTTCCACAACAATATTAAAACTACGAAGTAAAAACAAAGTTGCTGGAAAAGCTCAGCAGGTCCGGCAGCATCTGTGAAGGAATAAACAGAGTTAATGTTTCAGGTCTGGTGACCCTTCCTCAAAACTAAGAGAGTTATGGTCACTGGACCTAAAGTGCTCTCCAACTGACACTTCAGTCAATGCCCAACTTTATTTCCTAAGAAAAGATCTAGTGTCGCACCCTCCCAAGAAGGGCCCTCTACATCTTGATTTAGCAAACTTTCTTGGACACACTTGACATATTCCACCCCGTCCAGGCCTTTTATACTCTGGGTGGCGCAGTCAATACAGGGGAAATTAAAATCTCCATCTAATACTACTGTATTATTCCTAAAGGTATTTGGAATCTCTCTACACATTTGCTCCTCTAGTACGTACTGGCTATTTGAGGGTCTATTATACGGTCCCAATAAAGTGACCATTCCCTTCTTGTTTCTAAGCTCTAACCACGTGGCCTCATTTGATGACCCCTGAAGAATATCCTCTCTAAACACACATTGGGTTTAATCTATTGCGCTCCCTTATCAAAAGGGCAACTCACCCTCCTCACTTACTTGTACTTCTGTCACGCCTGTAGCTTCTGTATCCTGGAATATCGAGCTGCCAGTTCTGCCCTTCTCTAAGCCATGTTCCTGCTATGGCTATAATATGCCAAACTTCAGAGCCAATCCATGCTCTGAGCTCATGTGCCTTACCTGTCAGGCCTTGTGCGTTGAAATAAATGCACATTAAACTAGAAATCTTTGCCCTCCCTTTACTGTGCCCCTGGTTATCCTGAATAGTAAACTTGCTCTCAATGGCTAATGTATTTTCCCCTGACTTTTCAATGGCCCCTCTCTTACTCAGAGTGCCACCCCCCTGCCAAACTAGTTTAAACCCACCCAGGTAACACTAGCAAATCTCCCCGTGAGGATATTGGTCCCACTCTGGCTCAAGTTCAACCCGTCCTTCTTGGACAGGTCACCTCTACTCCAGAGAGATCCCAATGATCTCAGAACTGAAAACTCTGCCCCCTACTCCAGCTTCTCAGCCACGCATCCATCTGGCCTATCTTTCTATTTCTACCCTCATTGGCACGTGGCACTGGGAGTAATCCAGAGATCATTTCCCTTGAAGTCCTGCTCTTTAGCTTCTTACCTAATTCCCTATACTCATTACACAGGGCCCCATCCCTTTGTCTATCTCTGTCATCTGTACCGATGTGTACAATGACCTCTGGCTGTTTACCCTCCCCCTTCAGAGTGTTCTGCAACCGCTCAGAGACGTCCTTGACCCTGACACCTGGGGGGGGCAACACGCCATCCTGGTGTCTCCTCTGCAGCCACAGAATCTCCTGTATGTCCCCCTCACAACTGAGTCTCCGATCAGTATCACTCTTCTGACTGCACCCTTTCCCTCTGAGCCTCAGAGCTGGTCACAGCGCCACTGATCTGACTGCTGCTGCTAGCCTCTGAAAGGTCACACAACGCCCCCAAAAGGACCCAAAGGAGTATACTTGTTATTGAGGGGAATAGCCACAGGGGAACCCAGCATTATCTGTCTCCTCCCCCGTTTTACCTCTTCTGGTGGTCACCCAGCAACCTGCAGCCTGCACCTTAGGAGCGACCACTTCTCTATGGCTCCTTTCAATGATATTGTCGCATCCCGGATGGATTCTGAGTACATCCAGCTCCAGCACCCATTTTCTAACCCTGTCTGTCAGGAGATGCAGCTGGGTGCATTTCTCTCAGGTGTAGCCACCAGGTCAACTGGAAGTCTCCCTGATCGTTCTGCAGGAGGAGCATGCCACTGCCCTAATTGCAATGCCCACTGGCTTCAGCCTAGACAGTACGTAAGTAGAGTTAAAGAGCTCTTACCTGTCCCACTGCTCAGCCTCCTCACGCCGAAACCGCTTGAGCAAAGGCCTCAACACTTCCACTCAAACACTGGCCCACTCCCTAAATAGCTGGTCCCTTGTACACCCTTATCTTGTCAGTCATCGTCATCCTCATGGAGTCTTGTTTCTTTGAGTCATAGATAGGTGGATTGGCCATGCTAAATTACCCCGTAGTGTCCAGGGAAGTGCAGGTTAGGTACTTTAGCCATGCGAAATGCAGCGTTGCAGGGAAAGGGTAAAGGGTTGAGTCTGGGTGGAACGCTTTTCGGAGGGTTGGTTGAACTTGTTGGGCCGAAAGGCCTGTTCCTACACCGTAGGGATTCTATGCTGCAGTCAATGGAAAGAAAGTCAAATTGACCCTTGTCAACCCGATACCACCCCTCAACCGTCACAGGAACATACAAATTAAGAGCTGAAGTGACCATTCGGCCCTAAAGTTAAAATTGCCCCGGGGGGGGGGGTGATTGGGAGACTGGGACTGACCAAGGCACTCAGTTCGCCACCGATCGCAAAGTAATTTTACACCAGCGGTTCAAATAGGAGACCCATTGGTACCATCATTATCTATTTCGTAGATGGCCACGCTTCTTTCAGGCAGCTTCCAACACTGTCATAGAAAAGGGTTATTCGACTAAAAGTTGGAATCAGAGGGCTGTCTTATGAGGAATGGTTGGACAGACTGCTGTTGGATTTTAGAAGAACATGAGGCTACTTGATTGAAACACAGAAGGTCCTAAAAGTATGACGAGATGCTTCCTCTTATAGAATCCAAAATGAGGGTTCTCTCTTTAATAATAAGGAGTCATCCATTTCTCCCAATGGATCACAGCCTTTGGAACTTTCTCCATTAAAAAGCAGAAGCAGCAAAGCGCTTGAATATTTTTGAAGCAGAGATTGATAGATTCTTGTTCAGGAGATGGGTGGAAAAAAGGATGGGAGAGAGTGTGGAGTTCAGGTTAAAATCGGACAAAGGGCTGAGCCCGGTTCTATGTCTGTATGTACAGCTACATTCTCTGCTGCGATACACGTCCGCAGGCAGTTAACACAGCAGATCCAGAGTCAGGATTCGGGATCAGTTTGCCCCGGATATTCTAACAATGCTGCAGGAATGTCCCTTTAAGACTGGTCAAGTTTAAAATCACTGACTAGCACCGAGTCGCATTGTAAAGGTTAGTGTTTGTTCTTTATGGGAGGTAGAAAAATGATTATTCATCCTGTACCTACAGCACACATTTGCAAACTCTCAACAGTGCAGGAATTTAAACACATTAAGGTTTCCATTTAGGGAGCCTCACTTATAGGGGAACAGTCCAAGCTCCTGGCCTAGAAGGTCAACCATTTGTAATCTCCAATCACGACATCCTGCCCCGACAGTGTGGATGCTTGTGATTCTTTGATCCATGGTGGTGACATTACCTTTCTCAAAGTGGGTGTCTGATTTCCTTGATGAACACTCCAGTTACTGACTACATTCTCACACAATGAATAAAGCACACCCTGAGGCCTCTTCTGGAGTACCGTGTGCAGTTCTGTTTAAGTGGGCATTAATTTCTAATACAGAGTAATGCACCTGAGAGAAGAAAAACAAAGATTTTTGCCTCACTCTGAACTGTGAATTAGTGATTGTTTAAGAATGGGATGAACTGGTGCACTGAGTTGACAATGATGACTGTGAGGGACGCTATCTCTTAGATAGTCACACCAAGTTCAAAGTGATGGGAGTGTGTGCCCTGACTAAATTAAACAAGCCTACTGGGAATCAAAGCTGTGCGCTGTGGAGTGAGAAGGAAGTTCACCTCCCTCTAGACAGGCTGCACAACATCAGAGGCTTCTGAGATTGCAAACTGGAAGCAAATCCCTCACTTGTTTGGCTGCTTGCAGCATGAGGGAAGGGATTGTCAGTTAAGTGTGAAAATGCTCCAACTTCTGTCCTACTGTCTGTGCATTGGGCCCAACATACACAGCAATGTTGGAGGAACCCACTGTGAAAGGGAACTCCTCTGTACATGCCTGACGGCTAGAGTGAGCCAAGTCTCTTTCTCTGTAAAATATCATGATAAAAAATACATCAGTCCTGGATCAAAGGAGGCAGGCAGTGATATTCTAAGTAATCTGGAAAACACACAATAATAAGCCCATTAAGCTCAACTGTAACTGAAAAGGAGATGGACTGTGACAGAGTGGAGCAGTCACAGGTCCTGGGCAGATTTGCAAACACAGTCAGATTCAAATCGAATGATCTGAATGGTTTGGCCCTCACTGAGTGTGCAGCCATGAATTTCAATTCTTGAAAGCCCACCATTGAGGGGGTGGCTTCTCCAAACCTATAGAACGAAGGAAAGGGCATTAACAAGTGGCAGGGCTTCCTCATAATGTGTAAATCTAATTTATCTCTGTTTTGAATTGATGAGCAGTGTCTGAAATGTGTCAAAA
Organism: Stegostoma tigrinum; assembly: GCF_030684315.1. NCBI lineage: Eukaryota > Metazoa > Chordata > Chondrichthyes > Orectolobiformes > Stegostomatidae > Stegostoma > Stegostoma tigrinum. The sequence continues at coordinate 54,741,302 of NC_081373.1, forward strand.
GTGCACTGGCTGTGGCGATGCCTCCCAGTCAAGACTAAAATCAGAAAACTTGCCTCCTGAGTCATGGGCACCGATTATATCTCATTGAATCTACAGAAACAAGACATACCCTGTTTGGTAAACAAAACCCACACATTGGAGTTTAAAACAAGCAATGACCAGGGGACAGTAGCCAACTTCACTTCTGTACTGTGATGCTGGTTTAGGTGAACAGGAAATAAACATTCCATCACAGGGACCAAGCTTTATCCCACACGGCCCAGGTACTGTCACAGAATGGTCAGGTACAACACAAGACCCACAATGAACACACTGCAGTCAATAAAAGCATCAAAACAGTTCAACGAAGAAAAGTTTAATATTAGTCTTTGAGCAGTAAATATGCTTCATTTGCAAAAAATAGGGCTTGATTCACGTGAGGAAGGGACAGTGGTAAGGGGTTGAGTGTTTTAATGGAAAGTCGATATAATATGATAATGTGGCCAGGAGTGAAAGCAGAGAAGCAAACAAAAGCAATCTGTCTCATTCCTGATCCCAGTTTTGAGTTCACATTTTATCCATGTCTCTGTTGTGCCATTTCTCTCATCAGACCTTCTCGCATCTCATTGAATCACATCAGTGCACTGTGAGTGATTGTGTACCTGTGAGCAGTGTGTGTTTGTGGGAGTGAATGTGTTTTCTGTGTGTAGAAGTGTGTGTGTGGATAGTGTTTATGTCTGTTTATGTGGGAGAGTATGTGTGTAGGTGTGAGTGTGTTGTAGGTAGGTGTGGAATTGAGTGTTTGTACGTGTTCTTGTGTGCTTCAGTGTCCATGTGAATCTGTTGTGTTTTGCATGCCTTTTGTTCTGTTCTTGAGGCATTTCTATAACGTCTCCCTGTTCTGATGGCAGCTCCATGCTGGAAGGATATTCTTTCAAGGCAAACACTGACTGGCTCCAATATTTGGTGCTTCGGTGATTACTGCCTGACATTGCTCTCCTAGTATCTAATCTGCTCCTGCTAAACGTATGATTGATTGGACTGTTCTGGTCGGGCTCTGGCCAAGGTGAGCTGGGGATTGATTAGCTCCAACAATAATGGCCGCTGTTTACCTCCTAACACCACTTATTGCCCCTCACTTCCTCCTCTGCTTTCAGTTCTTGCACTTCCAGCTTGTGTCTACCTGACTCCTGGTCACCTAAAACTATTTGATCACATTACAGCCCTCCTGACATTCCCAGTTCCTACAATGGGCATCTATCAATCATTCTAACTGGCCACTCGTGACCCTCTGCTCTCTCTGAACTGCAATTACTATTCTCCATCTCAGCTTCAATTCCCAGAACAAACTGAAGGGGTAGGGGGTGGGTTTGAAGTTCTGTATCAAGCCAACACTACAGGGCACCTTTGCAGATTTTAAAGGATTTCTGAGGCCCAGGAACAGCCATTGCCAAAGTGACAACACTTGGGAAATCCATATTGACATAGGCAAGAGCGTGTATACCCATATCAAACTCCTGCTCTGATCTGAGGCAACGTAGTCGCTGTTCATTAATTCTCAAATTGCAATGCCTTTGGTCTCTCGGTTCAGCCTCGCCTACGCTGACCTTACTGTGTTCCTTGCCCTTGGACCCAACAAGATCTGTTTTCAGTGTCTTTTGGCCTTTGTTTACAAGCTGACCATCCCAATTAGCCAAGTCCAACAGATCCAGCCCCCTAATTGGAGAACTCCCGGGTCCTGTGTTCCTTCCACAACCTTGATGTCATTGAGATTTGTGGAAAGCCTATAGACTTGACTGCAGAGGCTTCTGCACTGACAGACGTGCCTTCTATTGGATGAGATATTCAGCAAGATGTCACTCTGCCTTTTCAGGTACATGGAACTAACAGGTACAGGGAAAAACATACATTTCCTCATCCTTACCATTCTGCTGGCTATAGTTGTATCTGTCTATGACAGTATCAGTAAAAGTGACCATCGCACAGTCCTTGAGGAGACAAAGTCCCACTTACACATTGAGAACAACCTGCAATGTGCTGTGTGGCACCATCACCATGCTAAATGGGACAGACTTCACACAGAGCTAGCAACTCAAGACTGGGTATCCATGAGGTGCTGTGGGCCATCAACAGCAGCAGCATTGTACTCCAGCACAATCTGTAACCTCAAGGCCCGGCATATCCCCCACTCAACCATTACCATCAAACCAGGGAATCAACCCTGGCTCAATGGAGTTCGCAGGAGGGCATGCTAGGAGCAGCACCAGGCATAACCGAAGGTGAAATGTCAACCTGGTGAATCCACCAAACAGGACTACTGGCGCACCAAACAGCGAAAGCAGCATGTGATAGACAGAGCTAAGTGATCCCACAACCAACAGATCAGATCTAAGCTCTGCAGTCCTGCCGTGTCTAGTTGTGAAGGGTGTTGGACAATTAAAAACTCACAAGTATCCCCATCGTCAATGATTGGAAGAGCCCAGAACAGCAGCGCAAAAGATAAGAAACATTTGCAGCAATCTTTAGGTGGAAGTGGTCCCCAGCATTACAGATACCAGTCTTCAGCCAATTTGATTCACTCCACATGATATCAAGAAGTGGTTGGAGACACTGGATATTGCAAAGGCTACCGGTCCTGACAACATTCCGGGAATAGTACTGAAGCCCTGTGCTCCAGAGCTTGCTGCTCCCCGAGCCAAGCTGTTCCAGTACAGTTACAGCAGTGGTGTCCACCCAGCAATGTGGAAAATTGCCTACACGTGTCCTCAACGGAAAAATCAGGATAAATCCAACCCGCCCAATTACCGCCCCTTCAGTCTACTCTCAGTCATCAGGAAAGTGATGGAAGGTGTCAGTAACAGCGCGATCAAGCAGCACTTGCTCACCAATAACCTGCTCAGTGATGCCCAGTTTGGGTTCCGCCAGGGCCACTCAGCTCCTGACCTCATTATAGCCTTGGTTCATACATGGACAAAAGAGCTGAATTCCACAGGTGAGGTGACAGTGACAGCCTTTGACATCAAGACTGCATTCAACTGAGTGTGGCATCAAGGAGCATTAACAAAACTAGAGTCAATGGGTATCAGGGGGAAAACTCCCTGCTGGTTACACTCATACCTGGCACTTAGGAAGATGGTCATGGTCATTAAGGGTCAGTCATCTCAGCTCCAGGACATGTCTGCAGGAGGCCTAACCATCTTCAGCTGCTTCATCAATGACCTTCCTTCCATCATAAGGTCAGAAGTGGGGATGTTCAATGATGCTTGCACAATGTTCAGCTCCATTCACACCTCCTCAAATACTGAAACGGTCTATATCATTTTCCAGGCTTGAGCTGACAAGTGGCAGTTAACATTCATGGGGCAGAAATGCTGGGCTGTAACCCACTGGCCCTTGACATTTAATGGTGCTTTCATCACTGAATTCCCCTATTATCAACATCCTGGAGGTTATTATTGACCAAAAACTCAACTGGACTCATCACATAAACATAAACAGCAGGTCAAGGGCTAGGAATACTGCGTCAATTAACTCACCTCCTGACTCCCCAAAGCCTGTCCACCATCTACAAGGCACAAGTCAGGAATGTGACAGAATACTCCCCATTTGCCTGAGTGGGTGCAGCTCCAACAACACTCAAGAAGCTTGATACCATCCAGGGCAAAGCAGCCCACTTAACTGGCACGACATCCACAAACATTCACTCCCTTCACCGCCGACACTCAGTAGCAGCAGTGTGTACTATCTGCAAGATGCACTGCAGAAATTCACCAAAGATCCTCAGACAACACCTTCCAAACCCACAACCACTTCCATCAAGATAAACAACAGCAGCAGAAACATGGAAACACCACCACCAGCAAGTTATCATCCAAAACATTCACCATCCTGACTTGGAAATATGAAGCCATTCATTCACTGTCACTGAGTTAAAATCCTGGAATTCCCACCCATTAGGCATTGTGGGTCTCCCTACAACACCTGGACAGCTGTGGTTCAAGAAGACAGCTCACCACCACCTTCTCGAGGACATCTAGGGATGGGCAATAAATGCTGGCCCAGCTAATGATGCCCAAGACCCATGAGTGAATATAAAAATGCATGTAGCAATAATAGGTCAGTTGGCCCTTTGAGCCTGATCTGCCAATCAATAATATTGATCTGATTTTAACTTCAGCTCTACCGCATATCCCTGATAATTGTTCATCCCTTTGGTCATCAAGAATTCCCAGTGCTGTGGACACTGCCTACAGAGCGGCTGGAAAACATTTCAACCTCAACCCGACTGAATTCCCAAAGGGTACCATCCCGATCTTGCTTGTAGAACTTCAGTAGGTGGATGGCAACGTCATGTCTGATCTCTCAGAGGAGAATCCTCAAGCCTCACGCAATACTTTTACTGAAGCACACCAAAACGTTCCTCTCAACCACAACCTCATGAAGACTCAAATCCTTGGCCAACTTTCACAGGTGAAGTTCTCCAGTAAGATCAATAGGGAAACCCCCACCAAATGTAGAACATTTCTCATATCTGGAAAGCTACCTCTCATTCAAAGGTGACATTGATGCGAAGATTCAATATTGCATTCAATCCGTGAATGCCAACTTCATATGCCAAAGTATGAGCATTTTCCGTGACAATGATATCTGTGCTGATATGGGATGCTTATGTACAAGGCAGCCATCCTTCTGACTCTTCAGTATGGTTTAGAAATTTGGACTATGTAGAGACAGCACTGCAACGCCTTTGAGAAGCACCATCAACACTATTTGAGATGGATTCTCTGCATCACCTGGCAGGACAGATGTATTAACATCAACATCCGTGCAGAAGCTAACAACACCGGCATCAAGGCCATGATCATCCAAACCTAATGCTGCTGGACCAGCCATGTGCTCAGGATGCCGGGTTTCTAACTGCCAAAGCTAATCTTCTTTGCCCAGCTCAAGCGAGGGACTCAAACAAGACAAGGACAAAGGAAGCATTTCAAAGACTCCCTGAAGGATTCCCTCAAGAAATTCAGCATAGATTTGACTTGATTGATTTGAGTTGATTTGTCTCTTATTGTCATGTGCACCAAGTTACAGTGAGAAGTATTGTCTTATGTGCTTTCCAGGCAGATTATACTGTACAAGTGCATCAGGGTAACAGAACAGAGCACAGAATACAGTGTTACAGCCATTAAGCACTCTGTCTCCTTCGTGTATTTTGTCTCATCATTGATTGAAATCCAAACTCCAGCAGTGGTGTTGCAAACAGAGTTGGTGCACAATTTGGCCACACTATCATGAGCATTTTTTTTCTATTCATTTGTGGGAAATGGGTGCTGCTGGCTGGCCAGCATTTATTGGCCATCCCTAGTTGCCCCTTGAGAAGGTGGTGGTGAGTTACCTTCTTGAACCACTGCACTCCATGTGCTGTGGGTTGACCCACAGTGCTATTAGGCAGGGAATTCCAGGATATTGACCCAGCAACAGTGAAGGAACACTGATATATTTCTAAGTCAGGATAGCGAGTGGCTTGGACGGGAACTTGGAGGTGGTGGTGTTCCCATATGTCTGATGCCCTTGTCCTTCTAGATGGAAGTGGTGGTGGATCTGGAAGGTGCTGCCTGAGGATCTGTGGTGAATGTGTAAGGAGTATACGGCGCTGAGAGCTCAGCCTTGCGGGACGCTGGTGTTGAGGATTATTGTGGAGGGAGTACTGTCGTGTATCCTTACTGACTGTGGTCTGTTTGTCAGGACGTTGAGAATTCGCTTACAAATGGGTGAGCTGAGACCTAGGTCCCAGTGTTTGGAGATGAGTTTGTTTGGAATTATGGTGTTGAACATTGAAGTTTAGTCAATACATAGAAGTCTCACATAGGTATCCTTTCTGACCAGATGTTCCAGGGATGAGTATAGGGCCAGGGAGATGGCGACTGGTAGGCACATTGCAAAGGATCATCAAAGGTGACATTGTTTCACGGCCCTTCTGTTCAAAGCGAGCACGGAATGCATTGAGCTCATCAGGTCAGGATGTACTGTTGCCCATGATTCTGGTCAATGCAGATGACAATGTAAGGGAGAGTCTCGTTCAAAATAAACCAACTTGGAGGAAACTCCTGCCTGAAGGGGCACAATCCTTTGAGAATATCCAGCAGCAAGTGGAAGTGTGCAAGAGGACCCGGATAAAGGAATACTAATGATCTCAAGGCCAAGAACCAATTCCACCTCACGGAAGTACTTGCCAAATGTATGGTGGGATATGCGATAGGCTCATCAACCACCATGACCAGAGACACGGAATTTTCTGGGTGGCCAGTCAGACTCATGGGCGAATGATTCACAAATCACAAATCTATCTGTATCTGCCTTAAAAACACTTAAAGATTCTGCATTTGAGGAAGGGAATTCCAAAAACTTTCAACCCAACGAAAGAAATGATTTTTCTTTCCTCATCTCTGTTTTAAATGCGTGACCTTCTATTTTTAAACAATAAGGGCGGCATGGTGGCTCAGTGGTTAGCACTGCAGCCTCACAGCGCCAGGGACCCAGGTTCAATTCCAGCCTCAGGTGTCTGTCTGTGCGGAGTTTGCACATTCTCCCCATGTCTGCATGGGTTTCCTCTGGGTGCTCCAGTTTCATCCCACAGTCCAAAGATGTGCAGGTTAGGTGGATTGGCCAGGCTAAATTGCCCGTAGTGTTCAGGGGTGTGTGGGTTATATGGGGATGGGTCTGGGTGGGATGCTCCAAGGGGCGGTGTGGACTTGTTGGGCCGAAGGGCCTGTTTCCGCACTGTAGGGAATCTAATCTAATCAGAAAAAAACCTTTCACTCTAGATGCTCTCACAGAAGAGGAAACATCCGCTCCACATCGACACAGTCAAGTGGCCTCAGGTTCTTATATGTTTTAATTCAGTCAGGTCTGACTCTTCTAATGTCTAGAGGATACATGCCTAACCCGCTTAGCTATCTATATAGAGCTTTCTGCAAACATTCCTGGTATTAGTCTGGTAAACTTTCTCTGAGCTGCTTGTAATGCATTGAACAATCTCACAGCACTGTTCAAGGAGGAATGGGAGTGGTGGGGTTAGAGGCAGGGGAGTCACTATGTTCTCTGGCTAATATTAATTCCTAAACCAACATCACCAAATTAGCTAATCTGCTCATTTATCCCACTGTTGTTTGTGGGATCTTGCTATGTGCTTGCTACAGCAGTGTCTGCACCCAGGCACTCTGGGATGTGTTAGTTAGAGTTGTGGAAGTTCTCTCTGTCATATTCCTAAGTCTGAAATCAAGAGCGACATTCAACACCATGAGGGGTCTGCACAGAGTGGTCAGCAAGAAATGTAGAAGTATGAGGAATGAGATAGGCACAAATGGAGAAAGTGATTAGTGTCTAACTTTGCACTGCCCTAGATTGTAAGGGAGACAGGTTTGATTGAGGTTTTCAAGAGTGAATTAGATTGGTATTAAAAATGGATTATGTGCTCCCAATCCATTTGAGATGACACACAAACAACCCCCATCACATTGGTCTCCAGTGAAAGGAATACCAGGACTGCCAGTACATGCGTAGTGTCACTTCCTTTCTGCCTGATGGTATGGAGTCCATGTATAAAACTCACATCACAAATCAAACTAATTCAGGCAGTTGGAAACTTGATCATTTTTCTCAGCATTGCCCGGAATGTACGTCTCCCCACCCTGGATACCACAGGCAGGTAACAACAGTCTGAACACTGTAGCCACACTGCTCCACTAAGTTTGAACACCTGTCAACGACTGCTTTCTGTGCAGTGAAACGGAAATATCACTGGCATTTTTAGGGGGGTTGATGGCCTCGTGAGACTATCACTGGACTGTCAATCCAGAAACTCAACTAATGTTCTGGGGACCTGGGTTTGAATCCTACCATGGCAGATGATGGAATTTGAACTAATTTTTACTTAAATCTGTAATTAAGAGTCTAATGATGAGCATGAATCCATTGTCAGGAAAAACCCTGTGGTTCACTACTATCCTTTAGTGAAAGGATTAAAAATATCCAAATTTTTTCTTTAATGACCTTTCTTTGGGGAAGGAAATGTCTATCCTTTTTTTTTGGGTTTGATTTATCACTATGATATATACCTCAGTACAGTGAAAAGTTTTGTTATGCGTACAGCACAGACAAATCATACCATACAAAGTGCATTTGGGTAATGGAGCAGAGTGAGGACTACAAAGTTACGGCTGCAAAGAAGGCACACAAAGAATGAGATCAACATTAAATTTAAAAATTGAGGGGTCCATTCAGAATTCTAATAACAGCGGGGGAGAAGCTGTTCTTGAACCTGTTGGTACATGTGTTTAAGCTTTTGCATCTTCTACCTGTCAGAAGAGGTTGGAAGAGATTATAACCAGGTTGGGAGGGGTCTTTGATGATGTTGGCTGCCTTCCCGGGGCTGCAGGAAGCATAGAGGGAGTCATGGTCTGGCCTTCATGTGACTCCAGACCCACAGCAATGTGGATGACGCTTAATTAAGATGAGCAATAAATGTTGGCCTAAGCAGAGATGCCGATATGCTGATTTATTTAAGTAAAGGAACTCTCCCCGTGCCAGAATGTCCTGGAGTTTGTTTCGGCCCTACAGATATGTCAGAGACACCATCTTTGCGACAGGTAGCTGCAGCTCAGTTGCTAGGTAACCAGCTAGCACTTGCGGAGCTCCAGCTCATGAGCGTGTTGCCCCTTGTGGTGTTGGCCATAAACACAGCGAATTGGAAAGGGCGGGGTCATGTGGAGAAGAGCAATAAATTAAATGCTCACATTATGGGCTGAACAACTGCCTTTTGCACTCCAACAACTCTATGATTATTCAAAACGAAACACCAGGCCTTGAAATAGACTTTGAAGTGAAGGCCTCACCAGAAGGCTGTGCGATTGAGTATGAAACCAGGGACTAGGCTGAGAAAGTAACTTTTAGTCACACGAGATGCTAAAAGTAACTTGCAGACTTTGTGCGGAAGCATGACAGCATGCAGCAGTGAAACAAAAGTTCCTGACAGAACTGCGACAAGGGTGTGAAGCAAGCGTGAGAGAATGAGCAGATGTAACAGCTGAGAATGTGACACAAGGAAGTTAGAAAGTCACAGCAGGACAGTATGCAGACCTGCCTCACTCCCCTCCCTCTCAGAGGATGAAGGAGCAAGAGCCGAGATTAAGAAAAGAGAACAGGCCAATGAAAAGAGAGGGAGCACAGAACATCTCTGTCAGGCCGCATGGCGAGGTCCTAAGGGAACCAGAGATGTCAAAGGACAGAGAACGTTGAAGGAAGAGCTGGATAAGAGATGGCAGAGGTAGAATAAAAAGGGTTGGGAAACTAGAACTGAAGAAGGCAGTGGATCCCACAGTTTTCAGTGAGGGGAAGGACAATAGGATTGACCCGACAAAGAGTACAAGGTAATGGAATGAGATGGGTGACAGAACCAAACCATATTGGGAAGACCACATTTGGAGCACTGCCTACAGTTCTGTTCACCCTACTATAGAAAGGATATTATTAAACTAGAAAGAGTGCAGAAAAGATTTACTAGAACGCTACTGGGCCTCGAAGGTTTGAATTATAAGGAAAGGCTGGATAGGCTGGGACTTGTTCCTGGGAGCGTAGAAGACTGTGGGGTGATGTTATCGAGGTCTATAAAATCATGAGAGGTATAGATAAAGTAGAGAGTCAACAGCTGTTCCCTGTGGTAGGGGAGTCTAAACAAGAGGGCATAGATTTAGGTGCATGGGGAGAGATACAAAAGGGTCCAGAGGGGTAGTTTTTTGCATACAGAGGGTGGCAAGGGTCTGGAATGAGCTGCCAGAGATGGTGGTGGAGGCAAGTGCAATTTTATCATTTAAAAAACATTTGGACAGGTATATGGGTGGATAAGGTTCAGAGGGACATGGACCAAATGCAGGCAAATGGGACTAGTTTAATTGTGAAGACTGGATGGCATGGGCAAGTTGAGCCAAAGGGCCTGTTTCTATTCTGTAAACTTCTATGATTCTTTGAGTGAATAATTGTGCAAGTTTGTACAAAAACTGGCTGATATGAACAGTCAATAGGAACAGCAGATGCACAGCAGTATCTGCCGCTGTGTCAAAGCTGGATGAGAAGTTACACTTGTATCTTTTTGCTGTTCCCCATCTAGCTCAGGTTGTATTGTCCTTACCCAGCTCACTCCTGAACTGAGCATGCAAAAATCCCATATGCCAGTCATCTTCCCCTCAAACGAGAAGTGAATTCTTGGACATGGAGGGAATTGAGGAGATGCTAAGGATGTGTAGTCAATGCCAAAGGTCAGCCATGACTTTCTTCAATGGCAGAGCAAACTCTAAGGGCCTGTAGTATAAGAGGTTGAGAAGGTTGATATCTGGGTCAGTGTGAGTAACACTGACTGTGTTAGAGTTTACATGAGTGATCTTGAGAGCAGTATCATATTTCTATAGTAAACTGTACATCGCCCTTGATAACCAATAAACGAGTTATTTTTAAAACGTGTAATAAAGAAGTGCCTCGTCTAGTGAGGAGACATTACTGAATCTTTACGAGGTGAAGTATTACTCCTGTCGTCACTCTCTAATTCCATACTCAAACTCTCTCTGTGGACTAATGAAGCAATTTTAGAGTTTTTTTCCAGCTCTGGCACCATGGATATTTCTACCAACCCTTACGGTCGATGATTTCGACAAACTGAAAATAAAAACAGCTTTTTGCTGTTGTTTTCTTCTGAAGTTAACCTATTGATGACTCCTGGACACCTGTTTCTCTGTCTGTTGTATAGGTTCAACTTTGTAAACGCAACATCAATTAACTCCCAAGGCAATTGACTGATTTGTTTAACTTAAGTCACATGCTTTCTTGGAACATCTTTGGTTTGCTATCTCAGAAAAACTTTCTGAACTTGACTGAAACGGTTGTGAGTTGTATCGGACAGAGTTAAGGCCACATCTGGAGTACTATGTCTCATTATTTAAGAAAGTGTGTAATTGCCTTAGAAACAGTTCATTGAATGTTACAGAAAGGAACCTGGAAGAGGGAGTTAACTTATGTGGAAAGGTTGGGCAGGTTGAGCCTGTATCGTTTGGAATGCAGAGGATTCTACGGGGACTGGATAGGGTGGGTGCTGAAAGGACGTTTCCCCTTTAGTGCAACAGACTAGAACTAGGGGGCACAGTTTTAAAAATAAGCAGTCTCTCATTTAAGATGGGAAGAGCAGGAATTGTCTCTCTGAGAGGGATGGAACTCTTCTCTAGAGACTAGAGCAGGTAGAGGGAGCATTACATGTTTTTTTTAAACAGACAGAGATAGGTAGATTCCTGATTAACTGCAGAGGTTGGGGGGGGGGCACGGTGGTGAAAGTTTGGCAAAATTAGGTGAGAATGTGAAGTTGGGATCGTTTTCAGATCAACCACAATCTCATTAGCTCAAGGGGCCACACCGGCACCTACTTTGGATTAGTATGGATGACCACCCCAGTACTGGGTTCTTGTGATATGGTGGCAATGACCTAGCTCTGAGCCAGGAGGCCAACTTTCAAGTCCACCTGCTTCAGAGGTGAGGAATAACATCTCTGCAACAGGTTGATTAGAAAATATCTACTCTGAGATTTCAAACATTTCAAGAGCTATCCCCACTTGCCTATTTGGGTGCAGCCCCAACAACACTCAAGAAGCTGGACCCCATCCAGGACTAAGCAGTCGCTTGATTGGCACCACATCCACAAACATCCCACTCCCTCCACCACTGACACTCAGTAACAGCAGTGTGTACCATCTATAAGATGCACGGCAGAAATTCACTAAAGATCCTCAGACAGCACCTTCCAAACCTGCAACCACTTCCATCTGGAAGGACAAGGGCAGCAGGTACAAGGGAACATCATCACCACCAAGCTCCCCTCCAAGACACTGGCCATCCTGACTTGGAAATATATCACCGTTCCTTCGCTGGTACTGGGTCAAAATCCTGGAATTCTCTCCCTCATGGCATTGTGGGTCAACCCACAGCAGGAGGACTGCGGTGGTTCAAGAAGGCAGCTCACCCCCACCTTCTCAAGGGGCACCTCAGGATGGGCAAGAAATGCTGGGCCCAGACAGCAACGCCCACATCTCACAAATGAATTCAATTAGAAGAACTCTCTCAGCATTGCATTTTGTTGAGAAAAGAGTCCCACTGTGTTAAAGTCTTAATATTTCCTGTAGAATAGGAGCATTTCTGTGGTAGGTCAGGACTGAAACAACCTTCTAATGGTAGCAGAATGTCATAAAAGGGTCAGTGTCCGGATTTTAGAAGAACAACATGGTCGTGTTCATGCATACTACATGTAAATAAACTTGATACACGTAAAAAGATTCTAGCTTTCTGAACCTATTTGGTGCGAAGATCTGCAACATGGTAATATTCGCTGCTCTTGTCAAAGCCTGGACAAGATATACTTCCTGCTCCTTTCTCACCTAGTTTTAACAACTCCTTCATTAATTCTGTCACTTATTAACGGTGTGGTATACTTCTATCAGACAGTTGTGATAGCTGTGTCTTTTCTGTCTTACAGTCACAGTTTCACTATTTTTGTCACACACGCCTCAGTGACATAATCCTCTTAAATCAACCGTGCGTTCAGTTTTGTTTTATGCTTTCACTCTGTCACATTCCTTTGTTGACGGCATCTTATGATTATTTTCCTCATTTTAACAGTTCCAACTGGCGCTGCTGATTACTGTGGCATTTATCTTAATGTCCTTGTTCTGCTGACTAGCTCCCTGTGGTTTTTTGTGGTTTGTTGTTTATCTTGCTGAACAGTCCTCGCAGCTCAGATTTCTTGCCTCATTCAGTTGCAAAAAAAGGGGGAATGTAAAAGACATTGGCAGCGAGGATTCTCAATGAAATGCTGGTGGTCGAGAGGCGGGTCAGTTAGCACCTGAAGAGAAATTGGACAGATTAATACATCTGGCATGACTTTTGGGTGAAGATATAATATGTGGCATTGTGATCAGTGCAAATAATGAGGGAAGATAAAACAGCAAGGTTTGCCACAGAGAGGAGCATAGTGTGTTCAGCCAGTATTGGTTCAGTGATAGCTCTTCTTCCTCTGCATCTGCAAGTCTGACATGTATCACAGCTCCTGATTGCCCAAGTGCTATGTCGAGGGGGTGCAACACTGTTGCGAGCAATATTTTTCAGATGACACACTAAACAAAGGCACCCCTATATACCCAGATGAAAAATCGCAGATGGGCACTATTTCACAGAATAGGGCATTCTCACTGGAGTCCTGGGCAATGTTCAAGTCCTAGAGGTCAGTTCATGGGGTCATACAGCACAGAAACAGACCCTTCAGACCAACCAGTCCGGGCCAAATACAACCCCAAACTAAACTAGTCCCACCTGCCTGTCCCTGGCCAATATCATACAACATAGAACATAGAACAGTACAGCACAGAACAGGCCCTTCAGCCCACGATGTTGTGCCGACCATTGATCCTCATGTATGCACCCTCAAATTTCGGTGACCACATGCATGTCCAGCAGTCTCTTAAATGACCCCAATGACCTTGCTTCCACAACTGCTGCTGGCAACGCATTCCATGCTCTCACAACTCTCTGTGTAAAGAACCCGCCTCTGACATCCCCTCTATACTTTCCTCCAACCAGCTTAAAACTATGACCCCTCGTGTTAGCCTTTTCTGCCCTGGGAAATAGTCTCTGGCTATCAACTCTACCTATGCCTCTCATTATCTTGTATATCTCAATTAGGTCCCCTCTCCTCCTCCTTTTCTCCAATGAAAAGAGTCTGAGCTCAGTCAACCTCTCTTCATAAGATAAGCCCTCCAGTCCAGGCAGCATCCTGGTAAACCTCCTCTGAACCCTCTCCAAAGCATCCACATCTTTCCTATGATAGGGCGACCAGAATTGGACGCAGTGTTCCAAGTGCGGTCTAACCAAAGTTTTATTGAGCTGCAACAAGATCTCATGACTCTTAAACTCAATCCCCCTGTTAATGAAAGCCAAAACACCATACGCTTTCTTAACAACCCTGTCCACTTGGGTGGCCATTTTAAGGGACCTATGTACCTGCACACCAAGAACCCTCTGTTCCTCCACACTGCCAAGAATCCTATCCTTAATCCTGTACTCAGCTTTCAAATTCGACCTTCCAAAATGCATCACCTCGCATTTATCCAGGTTGAACTCCATCTGCCACCTCTCAGCCCATCTCTGCATCCTGTCAATGTCCCGCTGCAGCCTACAACAGCCCTCTATACTGTCAACGACACCTCCAACCTTCGTGTCGTCTGCAAACTTGCTGACCCATCCTTCAATCCCCTCATCCAAGTCATTAGTAAAAATTACAAACAGTACAGGCCCAAGGACAGAGCCCTGTGGAACACCACTCACCACTGACTTCCAGGCAGAATATTTTCCTTCTACTACCACTCGCTGTCTTCTGTTAGCCAGCCAATCCTGTATCAGACAGCTAAGTTCCCCTGTATCCCATTCCTCCTGACCTTCTGAATGAGTCTACCATGGGGAACCTTATCAAATGCCTTGCTGAAGTCCATATACACCACATCCACAGCTCGACCCTCATCAACTTTTCTAGTCACATCCTCAAAGAACTTAATAAGGTTTGTGAGGCATGACCTGCCCCTCACAAAGCCGTGTTGACTGCAGTTAATCAAGCCATGCTCTTCCAGATGGTCATAAATCCTATCCCTCAGAATCCTTTCTAACACCTTGCAGACGACAGACGTGAGACTTACTGGTCTGTAATTGCTGGGGATTTCCCTATTTCCTTTCCTGAAGAGAGGAATTACATTTGCCTCTCTCCAGTCCTCAGGTACGACTCCAGTGGAGAGCGAGGATGCAAAGATCTTCGCGAGTGTCGAAGCAATTTCATTTCTCGCTTCCCAAAGCAGCCGAGGACAAATCTGGTCCGGGCCTGGCGACTTGTCAATCTTAATGTTTGACAAAATTTTCAGTACATCAGCTTCCTCTATCTCTATCCATTCCAGCATGCACACCTGCTCTTCAAAGGTTTCATTCACTACAAAGTTCGTTTCTTTCGTAAAGACAGAAGCAAAAAACTCATTTAGGGCTTCCCCTACCTCCTCAGACTCCACACACAAGTTTCCTATGCTATCCCTGATCGGCCCTACTCTTTCTTTGACCATTCTCTTATTCCTCACATAAGTGTAAAATGCCTTTGTGTTCTCCCTAATCCGTTCTGCCAAGCCTTTCTCGTGCCCCCTCCTGGCTCTCTTCAGACCATTTTTGAGCTCTTTCCTTGCCTGCCTGTAATCCTCTAGAGCTGAGCTTGACCCTAGCTTCCTCCACCTTATGTAAGCTACCTTCTTCCTTTTCACAAGAAGCTCCACTGCTGTCGTCATCCAAGATTCCTTTATCTTACCTCTTCTTGCCTGTCTCAGAGGGACATATTTATTCATCACTCGCAACAACTGTTCCTTAAGCAGTCTCCGCATGCCTATAGTGCCTTTACCATGGAACAATTGCTCCCAGTCCAAGCTTCCTAACTCGTCTAATTGCATCATAGTTTCTTCTTCCCCAATTAAATATCCTCCCATTTTGCCTAATCCTCTCCTTCTCCATAGCTATGTAGAATATGAGGCAGTTATGGTCACTATCACCAAAACGCTCTCCCACCACAAGATCTGATACCTGCCCCAGCTCGTTTCCGAGCACCAAGTCTAGAATGGCCTCTCCCCTCGTCGGCCTGTCAACGTACTGAGTTAGGAAACCCTCCTGAACACACCTTACAAAAACAGCTCCATTCAAATCTTCTGCTCGAAGGAGGTTCCAATCAATATTAGGAAAGTTAAAGTCACCCATTACGACAACCCTACTGCGTCCACACTTTTCCAAAATCTGTCAACCTATGCTTTCTTCAATCTCCCTGCTGCTATTGGGGGGCCTGTAGTAAACCCCTAACGAGGTGACTGCTCCCTTGCTGTTCCTAATTTCCACCCATACTGACTCAGTAGGCAGATCTTCCTCGACAATGGAAGCTTCTGTAGCTGTGATACTCTCTCTGATTAGTAGTGCTACACCCTCTCCTCTTTCCCCCCCCTCCCTATTCTTTTTAAATGCTCTAAACCCTGGAATATCCAGCGACCATTCCTGCCCCTGAGAAACCCATGTCTCTGTTATGGCCACAACATCATAGCACCAGCTACTGATCCATGCTCTAAGTTCACCACTTTTATTCCTGATACTCCTTGCGTTAAAGCAAACACACTTTAACTGATCCCTTGGTTCCTTCCCAGGAAAATCCTTCCCACTAGCTGGTCTACCTCTTGCTACTGCCTCACCTGCATCAACTCTCACCTCCGGTATACAGCTCAGGTTCCCACCCCACTGCCATACTAGTTTAAACCCTCTTGAACTACTCGAGCAAACCTGCCACCCAGGACATTGGTCCCCTTCCAGTTCAGATGCAACCCGTCCTTCTTGTACAGGTCCCACCTTCCCCAGAAGGCATCCCAATTATCTACATATCTGAAGCCCTCCCTCCTACACCAGCTGCGCAGCCACGTGTTAAGCTGCGTCCACTCCCTGTTCCTTGCCTCGCTATCTCGTGGCACCGGTAGTAAACTAGAGAACACTACTCTGTTCATCCTGCTTTGCAGCTTCCATCCTAACTCCCTGAAATCACTTTTTATATCCTCAATCCTTTTTCTGGCTATATCATTAGTGCCAATATGTAACACGATTTCTGGCTGTTCGCCCTCCCCTTTTAGAACCTTATACACCCGATCGGAGACGTCCCGGACCCTGGCACCAGGGAGGCAACATACCTTCCGGGAATCCCGATCCTGACTACAAAATCTCCTGTCGATTCCCCTAACTATCGAGTCCCCTACCACAAGTACTTTTCTATTCTGCCCCCTTCCCTTCTTTGCCAGAGTGTCAGGCTCAGTGCCAGAGAACTGACTACTATGGCTTTCCTCTGGAAGGTCATCCCCCCAGCAGTATCCAAAACGGTATACTTATTGCTGAGGGGAATGCCCACAGGGGATCTCTGCACTGTCTGTCTGTCCCCTTTCCTCCCCCTAACTGTACCCATCTATCCTTGTCCTGAGCCTTAGGAGTGACCAACTCCCGGTAACGTCTCTCAATTACCCCCTCTGCCTCCCAAATGATCCGTAGTTCATCCAGCTCCAGCTCCATTTCCCTAACACGGTTTTCAAGGAGCTGGAGTTGGGTGCACTTCCCGCAGATGTAGCCAGCGGAGACACGTGCCATGTCTCCCACCTGCCACATTCTGCAGGAGGAGCAAGCAACTGCCCTAGCATCCATACCCCACTTATCTGAACACCCACTCAGTACTAAAGTATCCCTCAAAACTTTTCCTATTCATGTACTGATCTAAGTGTCTTGTAAACGTAACTGTGCCCACATCTACCACTTAGTCAGGAAGTTCATTCCACATGCAAATCACCTGCAGTGTAAAACATTTGCCTCTCATGTCTTTTGTAAATCGTTCTCTCTCACCTTAAAATATGTCTCCGAGTTTGGAAATTCCCCTATCCTAAGGAAAAGAAACCTACCATTAATCCTATCTATACACCTCATGATTTTATAAACCTTCATAAGGTCACTTCTCAGCCTCTGAGTTCTGGAGAAGGCAGGGACCCCAAGTCTAAGGATGAGCTGCCAGTGTATGGAGGTCGCTAAAGGTAGGCTGATGTTGATGGGGAAATTAGCAATAGTAGGGTGGTACTTCATAGTGGGCTGAGAACTCTGAAAGGTGGCAGAGGCTGAGTCGAACAGCCGTTCTGACCTCTACTTGGGGACAGTGCTCTCTCCTGTTATGTGGAACCCACACTGATTCTAGCTTCTCACTCCACAAGCTCAGTGCAAGTGTGGATGATTTTTTGGTAACCGAGGAGATTGTGGAGGGATTGGTGGTGATCTTTCAGAAATCACTGGAGGACTGGAAAATGGCTAAAGTAATATGTCTTGTTTAAGGAGGGTAGGGGGCGGAATGTAGGAAGCTACCGCCTGGTTAGCCTGACCTCGGTCATTGGTAAGATTTGAGAGTCCGTTATTAAGGATGAAACTGCAGGGTACTTGAAAGTGCATGGTAAAAGAGGGCTGAGTCAGTGTGGCATCGTCAAGGGGAAGTCATGCCTGAAAAACCCGTTGGAACTTTTCGAGGCGATAACAAGCGTGTTAGACCACAGGAGAGACAGCGGACGTGATCTATTTGGATTTCCAGAAGGCCTTTGACAAAATGCTGCACAGGAGGCTGCTAAATAAGAGCCCATGGTTTTAGGAGCAAGGTAGTAACATGGATAGAGGATTGGCTGACTGGTAGAAAGCAGAAAGTGCAGATAAAGGGTCATTTTCAGGATGGCAGCCAATGATTAGTAGAGTCCCACAGGGGCCAGTGTTACAATCACATCTATTCACATTATACATTAACAGTCTGAATAAAGGAACTGAGGGCATTGTTGCTGGGTTTACAAATGACACAAAGATAGGTAAGGGACAGGTAGTTTTTAGGAAGTGGGGAGGCTGCAGGTGGAATACAATGTGAGAAAGCGTCGGATTATGCACTTTGGTAGGAAGAATTGAAGTGTAGACTATTTTCAAAATGGAGAAAGGCTTTGGAAGTTGAAAGCACAGAGGGATTTCGGAGTTCCACTTTAGGATTCCCTTAACATTAACATGCAGTTTCAGTTGGCTGTTAAGAATGCACTTCTGAGACTCTATAAGGTTCTAGTCAGACGGCATTTGGAATATTGTGAGCAGTTTTGGGCCCCATATCAAAGGAATAATGCGTTGGTGGTGGAGGGGTCCAGAGAAGATTTACAAGAATGATCCCAGGGATGAAGGGCTTATAATATGAGGAGTGATTGAAGATTCTGGGACTGTACTCGATGGAGTTCAGCAGGGTGATGGGGAGTCTGACTGAAATTTATAGAATACTGAAAGACCTGAACAGAGCAGATATGGAGAAGATGTCGAAAGGTTCTTGATTAGTAAGTGGGGTCAAAGATTACTGAGAGAAGACAGGAGAATGGGGTTGAGAAATGTATCAGCCATGATTGAATGGTGGAGCAGATTTGATGGGCTGAATGGCCCAATTCTGCTCCTGTATCTTCTGGTCTTATTTGTGCAGGTCAGGCCCCACCACAATCCTACCTCAGTGTTGTCCATATTAAAGTGCAGTGCCTCGCTGCAGTCATTAGCGTGAAGGTTCAGGATGTCCTGATGTCTGAGGCGACCTGCAGTTAAGGGGTTGTTTGGTTTGTGTGAGATGACCAATACTTGGCAGGTACAATCTTCATCCTTGGGATGCCTGAGCAGCCTGCTCCGTCAGTGCTTCAACTTCACCAGCTCTGGCAGCAGCAACGAGACTGGAGCAGACATTTTAGCAGTGGAAGTGAACATATATTTGCCTGTGCCACCTGTGTGCTGTCAGTAATTTTTTTCTCCCTCTGCACCCCTCCCCCACCTCCCTTCCTCCCCACCCCCACACCCCCGCCCCCCCCCGACTATGTTTAAGTGCAGTTGGGGATGAATGTGTCCTGGGATCAGCCCTATTAGTTAAGTGTCCTCTGGCCTTCCTAAGAAGCCCCCATTCCGATCTGCTTTCCCCTAGGCCTTAAGAGCAGAGCTCCACAGCGTGAGTGCCAGTTCCTTTCCTCAATCCCTGAGATGGCACCAAGCTGGGCTTTACACCAAGGAGCCAGTGTGTGAACACTGGGAAGTGGCTGTAGTAGTCAGTACGAGCCCCTCTCCGGCCAGCAAACAGTGCGTGACAGCTCGCCAGAGAGAGACTGCGCGCACGCGGGCAGGGAGGGAAAACACACGCACGTCTGCAAAAAAGCTCACGCCTGACAATGCACGCGTGAGAAACGTGTGTTTGTGCGTTTGAATTTGTGGATGCGCCTGTGCATGCGGATGTGTGTTTGTGTGTGTGCGTGCAAATGGGAGTGCATGGCTATGCGTGTGCCCTTCAGCTTGTGTGGGGCTGTGTATCTGTGTGTTTGTGTGTGCGTATGCATATAGGGGTGTGTGTCAGTGTATGTGGGAGGCTATTAGTGCATGCTTGGTCCATCTGTGTGCATAAAAGACTGATATTTAGGACAGAGAAATATGTTCTATTGCGAAATACTGAGGCACAGTTGCAGTTATTTTCTTCATTAACTTGTGGGTTATTAATCCCCTTGTCACTGCCCCATCTTTACGACAAGTCACAGGTTCCCATTGTACAACTTGCAATGTAGTTGAAATGTGTTTTTAGTTTAATTTTCAGAGCAATATTTCATGAAGCATAACAATGCCATTGAATCTCAGCTGTTTTAAAGTTGTACTCTGTACTTTGATTAGCATGGTTGAGTTTTTTGGTTCATTTACTAAGTACACATATTGTCTCAGCACCATCATTAATCTCAATTTTGACTTACTTGGGCAGATGTCAATGGCTTTAATCTTTGTTTGTTTTTGCATGTGTATATACAGAAGACTTATTCACTACAATTCATGCAAGAAAATCGTTTATTGTCTTACACATATTTTATTCAACACTTCAGTTCTGAAATGTCCATTCTCATTTACCAAACATTTGTATGTTGTGTAGAACACAGTAGGTGGAACTAATCTCTTAATATTTAATCAAATGTGTCAAAGGGGGAGAGAGTTAAATGTGACAGGGTTGTTTCATTGGTCTTTGAAGAGAAAACCTTTCAACACTCCTCAACTCAATTATAAAATCAGACTGTGGACGAAAATATGTGAAAGTTTATTTTACCTCAAGATTTTAATCCGAAAAAAAGGAGGTTTTTAGAATCTGAGTTTACCATCTGCTCCTGAACTATAACGTGTTCATCTCAATGACTAATAGGTTGTGTGTCGGACTTACAGATCCTGGAGCAGTGGAGAGCTGTAATGAGGGAGTGCTGCACTGTTGAAGGTGCTGTCCTTCAGATTCATAGCCTTTTGTCTGTCCTCTAAGGTCCCATGGGAAGGTTTCAAAGTCAAGCAGGAGAGTGTTCCTTGGCAGATTGCTCAGCCAGCAGTAACGAAACACAATTTGATCATTATATCATCGTTGTTTGCAGGAACCTGCATTCATATTGACTGCCATATTCGCACTTCACTGCAGTGATGACATTCCCAAATGGACTTCACTGGGTGCATTGAAACCACCTCATCTTTTTTTCATTCATTCACATGGGATGCCAGTGTCTCTGGCTGGGACAGATTTGGTTTCCTGTCCCTAACTGCCCCTTAAGATCAGCTGTCACATGAACTGCTTTTGTCCATGTGCTGTGATTCATCAAAATCCTGGAATTCCCTCCCTAGGGCATTGTGGGTCTACCTACAGCACATGGAATGCAACGGTTCAAGAAGGCATTTCACCACCCTTCTCAAGAGCAACTAGGGATGGGCAAGAAATGCTCAACAGCCAGCGATGCCCACATCCTATGAGTGAATTAATTTAAAAAACCGACAATGTCAATAAAGGAGGGAATTCCTGGATTTTGTTCCAGTGACAGCAAAAGAATGGCGATATATTTCCGAGTAGGGATGGTGAATGGTTTGGAGGGGAACTTGCAGGGGGTGGTGTTCCCATGTATCTGCCACCCTTGTCCCTTTAGATAGGCGATGTCATTGGTTTGAAAGGTGTGTCTAAGGAGCCTTTGTTGGGTTCCCTGAACTGTGATAAGCACTGTATCAATACAACTTCTCTTTTCAACTCCCATTTCCACTTATCTTTTCGAACTCTCGTCCAGAAACACTTGACAGATTTCAAGTCACTGAAACAGTTGCTCAGCATTCTACATTCCCACGCCACCTTGTCATCTATCAGATATACCCTGCTCTCTCGCCTAACCCACTGCTTGTCTAGCCTCCTCAGAATCGGGCATTAGCTGTACAAGAAGGTCTCACAATTAACTTGCCCTCCAAGATAACAAAGTGTGGAGCTGGATGAACACAGCAGGCCAAGCAGCATCTCAGGAGCACAAAAGCTGATGTTTTGGGCCTAGACCCTTCATCAGAGAACTTGCCCTCCAGTTTGGTTCAGTGACAGGGGAAATAGTGTAGCTCAGCAAGTCCAGCGGGGCTGGCAGCCTAACTCTCCTCACAGCTAGTGCCAAACATGATTGACGTGTGAAGCCATGGAGTGGACAGGCAATGTGCCCCTTTCATCAAACCCCTAGTAACAGAGGTTTTTAACAAGAGTGCTCCTGGAGTGCGTAGAAGGACAGAATCAATAGCTCTTAAATCTATTGTACTGTGGCAACAACTGAACCCCTGATTATCACCTCAGGGATCTGAACTGGCTGGCTCCACACCATTGCCATAATGAACAGTCACTGGAGCATCAAGTTCAGATTTAGTATTTGAATTGAGAACAAAAAAGGAACTGTAATGTGTAATGTAATTCAGGAATATCTCCCTTAAATAAGTAATGTCATTCAGTGTCCTAAATGCCTCTTTAAACTGCATCATTTGGCAGGGAGCACCTTCTTCAAAATGGTTTTTGTATTTACAGCATAGAGTGTTACATAAACATACCCCTGCTCAGACCACGCTCTCCTCAAAGATAAATCAGTGATTTCCGCATAGTTTATATCAAAACAGGTTTTTTTTTGACTGTGCAGGTTATAGATCTGACCAAGAGCATGCAACAAATTAAACATGAGGGGATCCAACTTACAAACAAAATGAATAAATTTCCTGTGAGAATCACAGAAATTAATAAAGCATGAAAAGGAGCCATTTGGCCCATCATGTCCATGCTGACCCAAAGACACCCAGATGTCCTTTCTAATCCCATCTTCCTGCACGTGGCCCATTGTCCTGAAGCTTACAGCACTTAGGGTGCAGATCAAGGTACCTTTTTAAAGGAGTTGAGGGTCTCTGGCTCCACCATCAACTCAAGCAATGAGTTCCAGATACCCACCACCCTCAGTGTAGATAACAAAGTGTGGAGCTGGATGAACACAGCAGGCCAAGCAGCATCTCAGGGGCACAAAAGCTGACGTTTCGGGCCTAGGCCCTTCATCAGAGAGGGGGATGGGGAGAGGGAACTGGAATAAATAGGGAGAGAGGGGGAGGCGGACTGAAGATGGAGAGAAAAGAAGATAGTTGGAGAGCAGAGTATAGGTGGGGAGGGGATAGGTCAGCCCAGGGAAGACGGACAGGTCAAGGAAGTGGGATGAGGTGGTAGGTAGGAAATGGAGGTGCGGCTTGAGGTGGGAGGAAGGGATGGGTGAGAGGAAGTACAGGTTAGGGAGGCAGAGACAGGCTGGGTTGGTTTTGGGATGCAGTGGGGGGAGGGGATGAGCTGGGCTGGTTGTGTGAGGCAGTGGGGGGAGGGGACGAACTGGGTTGGTTGTGGGATGCGGTGGGGGAAGGGGAGATTTTGAAGCTGGTGAAGTCCACATTGATACCATTGGGCTGCAGGGTTCCCAAGCGGAATATGAGTTGCTGTTCCTGCAACCTTCAGGTGGCATCCTTATGGCACTGCAGTGGGCCCATGATGTGCATGTCATCTGAGGAAAGGGAGGGGGAGTTAAAATGGTTCGCAACTGGGAGGTGCAGTTGTTTATTGCGAACTGAGCGGAGGTGTTCTGCAAAGCAATCCCCAAGCCTCCGCTTGGTTTCCCTAACGTAGAGGAAGCCACACCGGGTACAATGGATACAGTATACCACGTTGGCAGATGTGCAGGTGAACCTCTGCTTAATATGGAAAGTCATCATGGGGCCTGGGATGGGGGTGAGGGAGGAGGTGTGGGGGCAAGTGTAGCATTTCCTGCGGTTGCAGGGGAAGGTGCCGGGTGTGGTGGGGTTGGAGGGCAGTGTGGAGCGAACAAGAGAGTCACAGAGAGAGTGATCTCTCCGGAAAGCAGACAGGGGTGGGGATGGAAAAATGTCTTGGGTGGTGGGGTCGGATTGTAGATGGCGGAAGTGTTGGAGGATGATGCGTTGTATCCGGAGGTTGGTGGGGTGGTGTGTGAGAACGAGGGGGATCCTCTTTGGGCGGTTGTGGCAGGGGCGGGGTGTGAGGGATGTGTTGTGGGAAATGCGAGAGACGCGGTCAAGGGCGTTCTCGACCACTGCTGGGGCAATGTTGCAGTCCTTGAAGAAATTGGACATCTGGGATGTGTGGGAGTGGAATGCCTCATCGTGGGAGCAGATGCGGCGGAGGCGGAGGAATTGGGAATAGGGGATGGAATTTTTGCAGGAGGGTGAGTGGGAAGAGGTGTATTCTAGGTAGCTATGGGACTGCATCACACAACCAGCCCAGCTCATCCACTCCCCCCACTGCATCCCAAAGCCAGCCCCGCCTGTCTCTGCCTCCCTAACCTGTTCTTCCTCTCACCCATCCCTTCCTCCCATCTCAAGCCGCACCTCCATTTCCGAACTACTAACGTCATCCCACCTCCTTGACCTGTCCGTCTTCCCTGGACTGACCTATCCCCTCCCTACCTCCCCACCTATACTCTCCTCTCCACCTATCTTCTTTTCTCTCCATCTTCGGTCCGCCTCCCCCTCTCTCCCTATTTATTCCAGAACCCTCTCCCCATCCCCCTCTCTGATGAAGGCTCTAGGCCCGAAACGCCAGCTTTTGTGCTCCTGAGATGCTGCTTGGCCTGCAGCGTTCATCCAGCTCCACACTTTGTTATCTTGGATTCTCCAGCATCTGCAGTTCCCATTATCTCTGATACAATTTTACCCTCAGTGTAGAGATGTCTTTCCTCACGTCCTGTCTAATCCTTCTGCCACTTCGCTTGAAACGATGAACCCCGGATTTGAATTCTCTGCCAAGGGAAACAGGTACCTCTTATCTACGGTATCTCCACTCCTTGCAGCCTTGTATACCTGAATCATGTCACTCCTCAGACTTCTTTGTTCTAAGGAAAACAATCCCGGCCTCTCCAATCCTCTCCTCATGGCTACAATTCTCCAGCCCCTGGCAACATTCTAGCGAATCTAAACAAAAAACAAAAGAACTGTGGATGCTGCGAATCAGGAACAAAAACAAAGTTGCTGGAAAAGCTCAGCAGGTCTGGCAGCATCTGTGGAGGAGAAAACAGAGTTACCATTTCAGGTCCGCTGACCCTTTCTCAAAACTGGTTCTGAGTGATCTCGTGAATCTCCCCAGCCCTCTCTCCAAAGCAATTACATCCTTCCACGAATGTGGAGACGAGAACTCCACTTGTGGTCCCATAGGATTCACAATCAAACAATCTCTCCAGGAGGACTCTTTTGAAAATTACAAAACAAGAAATAAAAGGAAAGTGCTTTGAAATGTGAGCCTTGTCTCTGATGTGGATGACCGAGTTTGGGGGATCCCAGGCTGACTCTCCAGCGCTGTACTCGGGGAGTGCCATATTATCGACAACCAGTTAACACCTCAAATTTAAAATGGTCACCCATTGTGATCAAACGTTGTTGCTGTTCCCAGAGGGGGAGAGAGACAAACAAATAACACTTCAAAATCAACGTGCTTGTGCCCCATTTTGAAAACTAGATGATTTGATCTGTCTCAGTCACAACTCTTGCTATTTTCTTTCGGAATTGTTTGTCTCTGCAGCCTCTGAGAATTCAATACTCATCCAATTCCGGCCTCTTCCTCCATCACTGACAAAACTCCAGGGGCCTTCTCCCTCCACTCTTCCGGCCCAGTTTGAGTGTGATGTTTGTGGAGGTTTCGATTGACAGTGCTGTCCCTCAGAATGAGAGCTCATACTCGGGCCAGGAGCTGCCGCACGAGCTGAATGGAAAAGTTTCTGTGGCACCGTTGAAGGGAAACATGGCCCAGTGCAGCACCAAAAAAAACTAACTCCCACAGAATTGTAATCGCGCAGATGGAGGCCATTCAGCCCACAGTGCCTGCACTTTGAAAGTTCTTGACTGGCTGTGAAGTGGTTTGGATTTGGTTTATATTCAGTCATGTCACCAGCCAGGCTAGCATTTATTGCCCATCCCTAATTGCCCAGAGGGCAGTTAAGATTCAGCCACATTACTGTGGGTCTGGAATCACATATAGGCCCTCCCCTTATGAGAAGGCTTTATGAAGGGAGACCGGGGCACCATTGCTGGTTACTCCAGGGGTTTAGGCTCATGTTCTCAGTACAAGGATTCAAATCCCATCACAGGGATCAAAGCTGGTGGAACTTAAGTCCAAATAATCAAAGAATCTGGGATTGCAAACTGTTGTCAACAATGGTTACCTTGAAGACAAATACCAATTGTTGTAGATATCCATCTGGTTCACTAATGCCCTGTAAAGGAAGGAAATCCGCCTCCCTAACTTGGTCTGGCTTGAATCTGATTTGATTAGATTTAATATTTCTGCATCTGCCAAGGTACAGTGAAAAGAATTGTTTTACATGCTATTCAGACAAATCATGCCTTACATAATTGCATCAGGGAAATAGATCAGAATGCGGATTATCCTCAGAGAGAACTTGTTGGAGGGATCATCCATTGAGGCAATATGAGGAGAGCTCAACAGCAAGATGGATGCAATCACTCTGATAGGATTATACTGTCAGCCCTCCATCAGCTTCTGGGACATTGGGGAACAAATATGTAGGCAGATTAGGGAAAGATGCAATTAGAACAGGGTTGACATAGTGTGTGACTTTAATTTCCCCAATATTGACTGGGACTCCCTTAGATCAAGAGGCTTAGATGGGGCAGAATTGTTCGGTGCATCCAAGAGAGTTTCTTGAAATGATTTTGTGGATAGTCCAACTAGAAGGGGTAACTTACCAATCCTTGTATTGGCTATTGAGCCTTGCCACGTGACTGACCTTTCAGTTGGAGAGTATTTTGGAAACAGTGATCACAGCTCCTTAAGATTTAAGATACTATGAACAAGGATAGGTCAGGACCTTGCAGGGAAAGTGCCAAATTGGAGGGAGGACAAATTATGTCAGTATTGGGCAGAAGCTAGGGTGTGTTAATTGGGAGGAACTGTTATCGGGCAAGCCCACTTTTGACATGTGGAAACTGTTTAAAGACTTGCTGGTCAGAGTTCAAGAGCAGCATGTTCCAGTAGGGAGGAAGGACAAAGATAGCATGGTAAGAGACCCTAGGATAATGACGGAGGCTGTGAATGTAGTCAAAAGGGAGAAAAAGCAGCATATATAAGGTATAGGAAGCTAAATTCAGACGCGGCCCATGAGAAATATAAGGAAAGGAAGAAAGTACTCAACCATTCAGTTTCAAAATCTCCCCATCCCCAGCCTCATCCCATGACCAACCCTCTCTCTTATCCCCACTTCCTTGACCTGCCACAACCTGTCAATCTTCTCTTCCACCTATCCACTGAGCTCCTCCCACTTCACTGACAAATCCCCACCACTGCCTATCTGTACTCACCTATCGCCATCCAATCTGCCTTTGCAGAGCCCACCCCTCCTCTCTATTTATTTCTGAACTCCCTTCCCACTCCCCCCATTTTTGAAGAAGAGTCCAGACCTGAAAGGTCAGCTTTCTTGCTCCTCTGACGCTGCCTGGTCTGCTGTGTTCATCCAGCTCCACATTGCGTTACCTCTGACTCCATCATCAGCATTTCTTACTATCTCTGAAAATGTAGATGAATGTGTTAGTAAGTTTGCAGACACTACAAAGATCTGTGAAGTTACGGACAGTGTAAAAGGTTGTCAAAGGAAAGAGCACGATATAGGTCAGTTGCGGATATAAACAGAGAAATGGCAGATGGAGTTTAATCCTTGTAATGTGAGGTACCACACTTTGGAGATCAAATGTTAAGGAATAGTATACAGTTAATGGTAGGACCCTGAACAGCACTGATGTACAAAGGAATCTTGGGGTAGAAGTCCATAGTTCCATGAAAGTTGTCCCACAAGTAGATGGGGTGGTAAAGAAGGTGTATGGCATGTTTGCCTCTATTAGTTGGGGAATTGAGTACAAGAGCCAGGATGTCATGTTGCAGCTTTATAAGACTTTGGTTGGGCCACACAAAGAGGACTGCATTCAGTTTTGGTCAGCACATTACAGAGGGCTGCGGAGGCATTGGAGAGGGTGCAGAAGAGGTTTACCAGGATGCTGCCTGGTTTAGAGGGCATGAACTTTAAGAAGAGGGTAGAAAAACTCAGGTCGTTCTCTCCTGAGCAGTGGAGGCTGAGGGGAGACTTGATAGAAGCCTATAAAATTGTGAGATGCATAGATAGGGTTGATGGTCTAAATCTTTTTCCCCCAGAGTTGAAATGTCTAATTCCAGGGTGCATGCATTTCAGGTGAGAGGGGGAAAGCTCAAAGAAGAAATGAGGAGTAGGTATTTTTCTTTACACAGAGTGGTAGGATTCTAGAGCGTGCTATCGGAGTGATAGTGGGGACAGTTATGATAGGAGCATTTGAGGGACTTTTCGATAAGCACATGAATATGGAGCTATATGGACTAGGGGCAGACAAGAAGGATTAGTTCCATCTGGCCTCATGTTCAGCACAAAATCATGGGCTGAAGGGCCCGTCCCTGTGCTGTCTCGTTCTATGTTCTTTTACAGTGTCGCAGTTACAGAAAAGGTGCAGAGAAAGATCAACTTTCATACAGGAGCAATCCATTCTGATGAGTGGGGAAGAACCTGTTCCTAAATGTTTCCAAACTTTTGTATCTTCTGCCTGATGGAAGAGGGTTAGAGAAAGTATAATTGGGATGGTGCGGTTCCTTTGATTATGTTGATATGAGACATTCGGAAGGGTAGATGCAGTCAATGGAAGGAAGGCTGGTTTCGATGATGGACTGGGCTGTGTTCACAACTGTCTGTAATTTCTTGCAGTCCCTGGCAGAGCAGTTGGCCGACTATGCTGTGATGCATTCGGGTAGGATACTTCCTGTGGTGCATCGATAAAGATTGGCACGAGTTATTGTGGACATGTTGAAATACCATGGCTCTCCTAGATGTACGATTGTGTGATTCTCAGCTGCCCTCTGACGCAGGCCTCAAGCCACCCAGCTCCAAGGAAATTAGGGATAGGCAACAAATTTTGGCCTTTCACAGCAAACTCCCATCCCATGAAAGAATAAATCAAAAGGAAATAAAAACCTTTCGTCTCTCAGGCACACACTACAAGTATTTGTATGCATCACCTCCCTTCCACATTTAAAGTTGTAAATGTGTGAAATTAAATAGGGCAGTGTCTCAGGTGGGATTTTGATTTGAATACGCCAACACATGAAAAGCTGTATTTTAAGCAGGGTGAAGAATCCTGGAATACGGTTTGGATACAAAGAATTTAAACAGTGATTTTCCAACAGCACTCATTCCTGTGAATACACGCTGGGTCTCTCACCTTTGCTGATGCAAAAGTAAAATTATAGGCTGCCTGCTTCTAAAAAGGAAGGTATGAAACAAAACTGCAAACAAGATTGTTTACCAATACAAGTCAACCAGAAAAAAACAATCTAATTATAACAACTTCTACAAAGATTATGCCTGTACCCTGAGATAGTAGGAAATGCCAATCCCGGAGAATCTAAGACAACAAGGTGTGGAGCCGGATGAACACAGCAGGCCAAGCAGCATCAGAGGAGCAGGAAGGCTGACGTTTTGGGTCTAGACCCTTCTTCAGAAATGGAGGAGGAGAAGGGGATCCTGAGAGAAATAGGTAGAAAAGGGAAGGCGGATAGAAGATGGATAAAGGAGAAGATAGGTGGAGAGGAGACAGACAGACCAAGGAGGCGCGGATGAAGCAGGTAAAACTGCTTGTAGGTGGGGATTTAGGGAAGGGATAGTTTGGTCCAGGGAGGTCAGACAGGTCAAGGGGGCAGGATGAGGTTAGTAGTTAGGAGATGGGGGTGGAGCTTGGGGTGGGAGAAGGGGATAGGTGGTAGGAAGTGCAGGGACGGGCTGGGCTGGCTTTGGGATGTGGTCGGGGGAGGGGGGATTTTGAAGCTTGCAACTCCAGGAAGTGCTACACCTGCCCCTACACCTCACCACCCCCATCCCAGGCCCCAAGATTAAACAGATGTTCACCTGCAGATCTGCTAATGTGGTATGCTCTATCCGCTATTCCAGATGGGGCCTCCTGTACATCGGGGAAACCAAATTGCTTTGTGGAACACCCACGCTCAGTTCGCACCAAACAACTGCACGTCTCAGTTGTGAATCAATTCAACTCCCCTGCCCACTCCTTGGACAACATGTCCATCCTGGGCCTCCTGCAGTGCCACGATGATGCCACCCGAAGGTTGCAGGAACAGCATCTCATATTTCGCTTGGGAACCCAGCAGCCCAATGGTATCAATGTGGATTTCACAAACTTCAACATCTCCCCTCCCCCCACGGCATCCCAAAACCAGCCCAGCTCATCCCTGCCTCCTTAACCTGCCCTCTCACCTATCCCCTCCTCCCACCTCAAGCCCCACTCCCATCTCCTACCTACTAGCCTCATCCCGCCCCCTTGATCTGTCCATTCTCCCTGGACCACCCAATCCTCTCCATAACTCCCCACCTACACTCACATTTACTGGTTCCAACCCCGCCTCCTTGACCTGTCTGTCTCCTCGCCACTTATCTTCTCCTCTATGCATCTTCTATCCGCCTCCTCCTTTCTCCCTATTTATTTCAGAGTCCCCTTCCCCTCCCCCATTCCTGAAGAAGGGTCAAGGCCTGAAACGTCAGCTTTTGTCCTCCTGAGATGCTGCTTGGCCTGCTGTGTTCATCCAGCTCTAAACCTTGTGGCCTGTACCCTGACCTGTGTTCTGATCAGCTGTGCTGAGGATCTGTCCTCACCTATACACTGGAGAAATATGTCTGCACCATTAAATAGAAATGATATTTTTTCCTCTCATTCTTGAAATTCCTTGATTTATTAATCTGTAGATATATTGGACACTGGATATTTTGGAGGTGCACGGTGGCTCAGTGATTAGCGCTGCTGCCTCACAGCGCCAGGGATCGATGTTTGATTCCATCCTCGGATGGCTGTCTGTGTGGAGTTTGCACATTCTCCCCATGTCTGTATGAGTTTCCTCCCACAGTTTTAGAACATGCAGGCTAGGGAAATGTCGGGTTATGGGAACAGGGTGAATCTGGATGGGATGCTCTTTGGGGGATCAGTGCTGGCTCAATGGGCTGAATAGCCTCTCTCTGCACTGTAAAGATTGCATTTTATGATTCTACGGAGTGTTGCTGGTGTTGTGGGGCGGGCCGGGGGGGGAATAACTATTTGTGCAACATGTGAGAGAAGCTGATGATTTACTCTAGAGTTGAAAACTCCATCGTTGTCTGCTTTGTTATGATCTATTAATCTCCCTGAGGTCAGTCCACCAATGACTCTCCTCCTTAACCCCTCTCCTCACCTAATGTTAAACCAGCACCAATTCTCTCTCTAATGAAAGAGCAACCCAATTGTCTCGTAGGACCGTGGCAACTTTACCTTTTAACTTCTTACTCCACCTTACATCATCTGCAATACCCCCCTCACCCAACAAACATCACCACTCCACCCCACAATTTTCCCTCCTCCCCACTCCAACCCCAGCTGGAAAAGTTAAACATTGTCTAAGTTGTTTCCACAAAAAAATGACTTTTTTTTTAAAAGCACTGATGTAAGTCTAAAACAGACATTCTACAACCGTGCAACGTCAGGAAATGTTTAATGCCTCCCTTGGAAATATTACAAACTGTGCAAATTACTTTCAGAATACTTGACACTTCTAAGTACTGCTGTGGCACACATCTCAGATTTCTGTGTTGGTTATGATTTGCTAATGCAACCTCCAGCCGTGTCTGTCAGTGAGTTCCCCTGTAACTGAAGAATCGGTTCTTGCTTCACAAAGACACAGCTACAGCCTTTAAACCACAGGCGCTGTGTTGCCGATTCACCGACCAGTGAAATAACGGAGCAGAAAACTTACTCAGTCAAAGGACGATAAATATTTTGACTGAAAGCAGGCCATTGAGCCCATCTCGACACTCCGAAAAGCAACCCTCAACAACCCTCCCCAAAACCCTGCATTTCCCATGACTAACCCACCAAGCCTGGACACCATTGGCAATTTAGCATGACCAATCCACCCTAACCTGCCCATCTTTGGGCTGTGGGAGGAAACCAGAGCACCCAGAGGAAACTCACACAGACACGGGGAGAACAATTGTGTGGAGTTTACACAGACAGTCGCCCGAGGGTGGGATTGAACCCAGGACCCTGGTGTTGTGAAACAGCAGTGCTAACCACTAAACCACCATGCCACCCTTGTCAAGCCACCTGCATCAATAGACCTGTTGTTGCCTTTGTTCACCAAAACCCTTGTCCCTGCCTTTGCTGCCTTAAGAAGGCAAAGCTAGTTTAACTGGCAGTGATAATGGGAACTGCAGATGCTGGAGAATCCAAGATAACAAAGTGTGAAGCTGGATGAACACAGCAGGCAAGGCAGCATCTCAGGAGCACAAAAGCTGACGTTTTGGGCCTAGACCCTTCATCAGAGAGGGGGATGGGGTGAGGGTTCTGGAATAAATAGGGAGGGAGGGGGAGGCGGACCGAAGATGGAGAGAAAAGCAGATAGGTGAAGAGGAGAGTGATAATGGGAACTGCAGATGCTGGAGAATCCAAGATAATAAAATGTGAGGCTGGATGAACACAGCAGGCCCAGCAGCATCTCAGGAGCACAAAAGCTGACGTTTCGGGCCTAGACCCTTCATCAGAGAGGCGGATGGGGAAAGGGTTCTGGAATAAATAAGGAGAGAGGGGAAGGTGGACCGAAGATGGAGAGAAAAGAAGATAGGTGGAGAGGAGAGTATAGGTGGGGAGTTAGGGAGGGGATAGGTCAGTCCAGGGACGACGGACAGGTCAAGGAGGTGGGATGAGGTTAGTAGGTAGGAGATGGAGGTGCGGCTTGGGGTGGGAGGAAGGGATGGGTGTGAGGAAGAACAGGTTAGGGAGGCAGAGACAGGTTGGACTGGTTTTGGGATGCAGTGTGTGGAGGGGAAGAGCTGGGCTGGTTGTGTGGTGCAGTGGGTGGAGGGGACGAACTGGGCTGGTTGTGGGATGCGGTGGGGGAAGGGGAGATTTTGAAGCTGGTGAAGTCCACATTGATACCATTGGGCTGCAGGGTTCCCAAGCGGAATATGAGTTGCTGTTCCTGCAACCTTCGGGTGGCATCATTGTGGCATTGCAGGAGGCCCATGATGGACATGTCATCTAAAGAATGGGAGGGGGAGTGGAAATGGTTTGCGACTGGGAGGTGCAGTTGTTTATTGTGAACCGAGCGGAGGTGTTCTGCAAAGCTTTCCCCAAGCCTCCGCTTGGTTTCCCCAATGTAGAGGAAGCCACCCCGGGTACAGTGGATGCAGTATACCACATTGGCAGATGTGCAGGTGAACCTCTGCTTAATATGGAAAGTCATCTTGGGGCCTGAGATAGGGGTGAGGGAGGAGGTGTGGGGGCAAATGTAGCATTTCCTGCGGTTGCAGGGGAAGGTGCTGGGTGTGGTGGGATTGGAGGGCAGTGTGGAGCGAACAAGGGAGTCATGGAGAGAGTGGTCATCCCATATTAAATCGTCTAAAAATGAACAGGAAGATAGAGGTAATGTGACTGCACTAGTAAACGAGGTCAATTCCCGGAATGGTGGGACTATCAAATGTTGAAAGATCGGAGCGACTGGGCTTGTATACACTTGAGGTTAGAACGATGAGAGGGGATCTGATTGAGATGTATAAGATTATTAAGGGATTGGACACTCTGGAGGCAGGAAGCATGTTTCCGCTGATGGGTGACTCCACAACCAGAGGACACAGTTTAAAAATAAGGGGCAGGCCAGTTAGAACAGAGTTGAGGAAAATCTTCTTCACCCAGAGAGTGGTGGATATATGGAATGCTCTGCCCCAGAAGGCAGTGGAGGCCAAGTCTCTGGATGCTTTCAAGAAAGAGATGGATAGAGCTCTTAAAGATTGTAGAATCAAGGATTATGGGGATAAGGCAGGAACAGGATACTGATTGTGGATGATCAGCCATGATCATAATGAATGGTGGTGCTGGCTCGAAGGGCCGAATGGCCTACTCCAGCACCTATTGTCTATTGTCTGTTGTCTATTGTCTAAACCAGGTTAAATGCTCTGGAAATACAGCTTAAACTCTCAATGCAACAGCTGGGAGAAGTTGCGTTTCATTAACTTTTTAAAAAAATACAAGCCAGCATTGAAAGACAATCTCAGTAATGGCAACCAGGAAAATATAATCGACTGGCGTTAAAAACTCATCCACTTCAGGAATAACACTGTGTAGAGCTGGATGAACACAACAGGCCAAGCAGCATCAGAGGAGCTGGAAGGCTGATATTTCAGGTCTAGACCCTTCTTCAGAAATTTCTGAAGAAGGATCTCAGCCCAAAATGTCAGCCTTCCTGCTCCTGTGATACTGCTTAGCCTGCTGTGTTCATCCAGCTCTACACCTCATTATCTCAGATTCTCCAGCATCGGCAGTTCCTACTGTCTCTCGTTCAGGAATGCCCTTTCGGTAAGGAAATTAGCGGTCCTTACTTCAGATCTATGATCCCAGATCCACGCAATGTCATTGACTCTGGGAATTGGGCTTGCAAACCGTTCGGCTCAAGATTAGTCACAGACAGGCAATGATGTCCTCATGCCTCAAAAAGAAGATTGGAACAAAATTCCACAGCTTATCTAAAACTCAGCTGCCCATGTGTAAATAGAGAGTGAGAAATTCTGATAGCCCATCACCTGTGTGCTCTCTGACCCCTGGCCCAGCACTGCCTCGGATTTAACAAGCCCATCCTTGTCTCCTTGTTCTAATGTTGTCACCCTTGTGTCTTAGTAGTCTCCAACAAACATACTAAGGTATTAAATTGGAGGATAGGATGTTATGTCAGTATTAGGCAGGGGCTGGGATGTGTTAATTGGGAGGAGCCGTTATCGGGCAAGTCCACATTTGACATGTGAGAGTTGTTTGAAGACCTACTGATCAGAGTTCAGGACCAGCAAGTTCCAGTCAGGAGGAAGGACAAGGATGGCAACGTGAGGGACCCTAGGAAAATGAGGGAGGTTATAAATTTTGTCAAAAGGGAAAAAAGAAGCATATGTAAGGTTTAGGAAGTTAAAATCAGACAGGCCCTGTGTGGAATGTAAAGACAGCAGGAAACAACTCAAGCAGGGAATTAGGAGTGCAAGAATGGAACATGAAATAGGATTTGTGCGCATTTGGAAAAGCATGGCTAAATTCAGGATTGGCAGCAAGGCTTTGTGCAGGGCAGGTCATGTCTTACTAACTTAATTGAATTTTTTAAGTAGGTGGTGCGGGTGATTGATGAGGGTCGAGCAGTGGATGTTGTTTACGTGGATTTTAGTAAGGCTTCAACAAGTTCCCTCATGGTAGGCTCATCCAGGGGATTAAGATGCATAGGAACTATGGTGACTTGGTCACGTGGATTCAAAATTGGCTTGACCATAGAAGGCAGAGGGTAGTGATGGAAGGGTGTTTTTCAGGCTGGAAGTCTGTGACTAGTGGTGTTCCACAGGGACAGGGACCTTTGCTATTTCTGATAGATCTCAATGGCTTGGATGAAAATGTAGATGGGTGGGTTAGTAAGTTTGCAGATGATACAAAGTTCATGGGAGGTGCAGATAGTGTGGAAGGTTGTCAAAGGATACAGTGGGATATAGATCAGTGGCAGATATGGGCAGAGAAATGGCAGATGGAGTTTAATCCCTCTGATGTGAGGTGCTGCACTTTGGGAGAACGAAAAGTATACAGTTAATGGCAGGACCCTGAACAGCATGGATGTATAGAAGGATCTTGGGGTTCAAGTCCATCGCTCCCTGAAGGTAGACACGCAATTAGAAAGCGTGGTAAAGAAGGCAAATGGCATGCTTGCCCTTATTGGTGGGGAAATTGAGCACAGAGTCAGGAAATCATGTGCAGTTTTGGTTAGGCCGCACTTAGAGTAGTGTGTTCATTTGTGGTCACCTTATTACAAGAGGGATGTAGAAGCTTTGGAGAGGGTGCAGAAGAGGTTTCCCAGGATGTCGCCTGGATTAGGGGATAGGAGCTATAAGAAGAGGCTGGAAAATCTCAGGTTGTTTTGTCTGGAGCGGCAAAGGCTGAGAGGATGAAATGTGAGTCTGGATGAACACAGCAGGCCCAAC
This sequence comes from Stegostoma tigrinum, assembly GCF_030684315.1. Classification (NCBI taxonomy): domain Eukaryota; kingdom Metazoa; phylum Chordata; class Chondrichthyes; order Orectolobiformes; family Stegostomatidae; genus Stegostoma; species Stegostoma tigrinum. The sequence continues at coordinate 54,777,412 of NC_081373.1, forward strand.
AGCATCTCAGGAGCACCAAAGCTGACGTTTCGGGCCTAGACCCTTCTCCAGCATCTGCAGTTCCCATTATCACAAAGGCTGAGAGGAGCCTTGATAGAAGTTTATAAAAGTCAGGGATGCATAGGTGGCTTTGACTATCAGAATCTTTATTCTGGAGCTGAAATGTCCAAAACTAGGGGGCATGCACTTGACCTCTAAGGGGCAAAGTTTAAAGGAGACGCGAGAAGCACAGAGTGATAGGAGTTTGGAATGTAATGCCAGGACTGGTAATGGAGGAATATACAATATTATCTTTAAGAGACTTTTAGATAACACTTGAAAATGCAAGGAATAAAGGGATATGGACTGAAGGCAAACAGAAGGGATAAGTTTAATTTTGTGTCATGTTCAGCACACCATCCTGGGCCAAAGAGCCTGCTCCTGTGCTGTACTCTTCAATGTTCTATCCCTCCAAGAATTCTGACCTTTTGCTCCATCACTGGTGACAGGCTCTCAGCTGCAGAATCTTAATTCCTGCCTAACCCTCTCAATCTATCTCGAGTGTTGTGGACATTTCAGTTCATCGCTAGCATGAAAGGTGCAGTGTCTGTGGTTTAGGAGCAGGCTTTGTGTTGATCAGAAGGGATGCTACCATTACAATCCATTTTCATTCAGGTACGGAACTCAAGAGACGAGAAATCATTTTGGATAATTCTGAATTGCTTCAAGCTTTGCAAACGACTTGAAGATAGCTGGCAAAGAATTTTTGAATGCCAGTCTTGTTTGTGCTGTTAACACACTGTTTGCCTAACATTAGAATCTAACTCAATTTGGATGCTTGCAAGCAGACTTCTGTCTTCCTCTGTAGACCGTCAACAGAGAATGGTAAATTCATTGTGTAACAAGGCCTGGTGTTAAAATAGAAGGAGTTGCTAATGATGCAGGGTGTTGCAATCTAGATGCACTGAGGGCTGGTGGTGGGTGCAGGTTTTCTAGGAATCTTCAAAAGAGATAAGTCACTTGAAGGGATCAAAATTGCAGTGCTATAAGCAAAACAAATTGTCAAAGTCTTGTAGAGCCAGCACAGTCATGAAGGAAAGTGGCCTCTTTCTATGCTGAATCTTTTGATAACTTACACCATACTCTGTGGCTCCTAAATAAATGATCATTTATCCACACAGACAACACAGACAGCAGGGTATTGAAATAACTCCACAAGCAGCTAGTGTCCCTTCACCAAGTCACCCTTCATTTATACGTTCGTAGTACGTGACACTGACCCGGCCAGCTCCTGGGCTGTCAGGGGTTCTGTCCAGTCCTGGTTATAATCGATCGGCCAGGGCTCCCTCATTGGGGTTGGTCCAGTCAGGGAACACGTTCTATGAGGCCCACCTCATAATAACCTCATTCTAATCACTCAGGCAATAGCTGATAAAAACATGTTCCTGACTTCACACTGCTCAAGAAAACATTGTAATAATCTGGATAGGAGGATGAAAGGCAAAGCACTGTCTCACCCACACTCCAGTATCACCCACCTGTGCACTGGCTCATGTCAATTCATGACACGTTCTCTAGACTCGGTGTATCATCATTGCAACTTAAAACAGAATTTGCAACCTGCACCACAATCAAGCTGTGTCTTCAGAACCGGCACAATGAGACATCTGGGTCAAGCAGACATACAGTTGGGAAAGAAAGATAGTAGAAATCTGAAATAGAGAAGAAGCTGGAGAAACTCAGCAAGTCTGGTAACATCTGTGGAGACAGAAAACAGAGTTAATGTTTAGAGTCTTCTTCGTAGTCCAATAAGATGACCCCTCTTCAGTCCTAAAGAGTCCTGAAGGAGTCATTTTCAGATTCAATGTTAACTGTTTATCCCTCCACAATTTCTGCCAGAGCTACTGAGATCCATTTGAAAGAGGAGTTTTAAATCTAATTCCTTCTGAATCATTACAAATAGCCAAAACTTCCAGAGCCACTCATCAGGAGTAGATTTGAGTTGGAAAATTGGAAGATGTAAAGTCCCTGGCACAGTTATTCCCTGTTCCGAACCCAGTGTAAGAACATCACCAACAACAACATGAATCTCTATCATCTCATTTAGACGGAAAAATGCCCTATGATGCCCGACATGGATTTATTGAACAAAATATAATGTCAGGTAACATTGTTATGTTATAACCGGGTAGTAGCTTTTAAGTAGCATCTTCAGGTTTAGAATGTGATACCACAAGAGGTGACGGGAGAGAATTCCACAGTTTAGGTTGCTTGTGACGAAGGCATGGATATCAATGGTGAAACAATTAAATTCAGGGATTAGATGAAAGTAGATATCTAGAGTGTTGTAGGCCTTGGAGGGGGTTTAAGAGATTGTGAGGAGTAAGAATATCGAGAGATTTGAAACACAGAACAATGTTACAAGAGACGCTTTACCAGTCTGGGAGCCAATGCAAGTCAATGAGAACAAAACTAATTGGAACTCATTCATTGAATCTCTACAGTGTGAAAGCAATCCATTTGGCCCATTGTGTCTACACTGATCCTCCAAAAAGCATCCTGTCCAAACCCAGCCCTCCCCTACCCTATCTCTGAAGTCCTGCATTCCCCGTGGTCAATCCACCTAATCTGCACATCTGTGGATTGTGGGAGGAAACCGGAGCACCCAGCAGGAACCAAACACAGACACAGGGAGAATGTCTGTGTGGAGTTTGCAAGTTGCGCAAGAGTGGAATCAAACCCTGTTCCCTGGTGCTGAGACAGCAGTGCTAACCACTGAGTCACTATGCTGTCCCATTGAGGGGCCGAAACTTAGCACCACCATGTAAAACATAGTACCACAGGCCTAGATCAGATCAGATACAATCTCAGCGATTCTTTATTCTTGATTCTTGTTCCAGAATCTCACTTCCATCCCAACAATGTAATAACAACTTTGTGCCTTACATGTACCACAGAATCAACACCCTCAAGGTGTTCAAAATGCCTGATCCACAGCATTTCCAATGTTCCTGACACAATCCTGTTTGATTTGCCTGATGGGTGGGTAGACAAATTTGAAGGCATCTTGTGAAATGGGTTGAGAGCTGTTTGGAAATCAGGAGCCAGTGTGTGCCCCATTCTCTTCTGAAGAGATGTCACAGTGGACTTGAAACATTTAATACTGTTCCTCTCTCTACAGATATTGCCAGACCCACTGAGTTTCTCCAGTACTTTGCCTTCCACAGTGCCCCATTCTGACTGATATAACATAACACTTGACATGCCACAGTGATGTAGGCGGAGTCTGAGAGCATCGTTTGAAATGAACAAATACGGATTTGCAACTCCAAATTTGAAGAAGTGTTGAGGCATAAGTAAGTTGACGATATGGGAACAGGAAGATCCAAAGGCAGAAATTTTAAGAACAATGTAAGTTGGGCAATCTTTGACAGGTCAGAGCGTGGGCCAGTATGAGGTCATCCACTTCGGATCAAGGAAACATAAAATTGGAATATTTTTGCAATGGAGACTATGAGCTGTGCTGGAATAAAGACTGCTAGGTACTGATGTGCACAGTCATTAAAAAGGAAAACAGACAGGGGCAGGAAAGAAATTGGAAAAGTGAATAAAATAATCTGTGGGGACAATGGGTTGGATTTAAAAAAGGGATACCAGGGCCTTTAGGTTTAACTGATGAGGATAAGTGATAGAATCGTAGAACTTTCAAAGACACGGAAGGCAGTTTGGTCCATCACATTGGTATTGGCTGAAGAACGGCTACCAGCTTAAACTCATTGTCCAGCTCTGGGCTCATGGACATTTAGACTGCAGTGTGTCAGCTGGATTTCTAATGGCTTCTTCAATGTATTGAAGATCTCCAATGTTAATCACCCTTTCAGGTAGTAGGTTCCAGGTTTTCACCACTCTGCAGGTAAAAAGAAATTTCAAATCTGCTCTAGTCCACTTACTGACTACTTTAAATCCTCGTCTCCTAGTTATTGATCTCTGCTCAGGAGAAAATACCTCTTTCATATCCACTCTACCACGACCCGTTATAGGTGCATGCCCTTCAGTTAAATTTCCTGAGCTCTCTGCCCCAGTGAATTCACTTTCCTCTTTGCTAAACCTCTTAATTCCGGGTGACATTTTGATCCATCTCCTCTGTACCCTTTTGCATAACCAGGACCCAATACACCACTTAGACCACAACCAACGTATGATACAGTTTGAGTTTAATCTCATTGCTCTTATACTCTAAGCCTCAACTATAAATGAAAGGGATTTGCACCGTGTGTGCCTTAATTGTTTTGTCCTTCTGTCCTTTTAACTTCAGCAGTCTATGGACATGCACTCCAAGGCCCCTCTGTTCCTCCACATTTTACAGAATGCCACTACTTATTGTGTATTCCCTTTCCTTGTTTGCCTCCTTAAATACATCATACCTCTCCTAGGGTACTCTGTCCAGTTCTGGTCACCCAGTTATAGGAAGGATAATATTAATCTGGAGAGGGGTCAGAAGAGATTTACCAGGATGTTGCTGGATATGGAAGTAATAAAGGCTGGATAAGCTGGGACTTTTTCCACTGGAGCGTGGGAGGTTGAGAAGCAACCTTAAAAATATTTACAAAATAATGAGAGGTATAGAGAGTTAATCGTATTGTCTTTGCCCTAGGATGGGGGATTTCAAGACCAGGGTGCAAATATTTAAGGTGAGAGGAGAGAGATTTTAGGGGCAGAATGTTTCAGTAAGAGGGTGGTTTGCATGTGGAATGAACTCCCTGAGGATGTTGGGTGTACAATTACAATGTTTAAAAGACATCTGGATACATGAATGGAATAGGTTGCTGGATATGGGCAAAGTACAGGCAGCTGGGACTAGTTAAGTTTGGGATTATGGTCAGCATGGACTGGTTACACCAAAGGGTCTGTTTCCATGCTGTATGACTCTATGACCTCACGCTTCTCCTGACTGAATCATGGACCTTTTTTAAAGAAAGCTTTTATTCTATCCCCATTTGATTCCCACCCTCATTCCTCCCACTTCCATGGACAGCTTGTTTCGCACCAGGTTACTGGTCCTATCACAATGGTTAATTAGCACTACAGAATGTAAGAAAAACCCAACACATACTTTTACAACCTAAATATGAAGCTGCTCTGTCATCAGGGGTCCTTCACACAAACTGTATCAACCACCCTCTCCTCTGTAGCGTTTATATATTCCTTGCCTCCGAGGATTAAAATAGCAAAGTAACTACGAGCAGTCTTGCCAATTAAACATTTGTAAGTAATCACAAGTGCAAGGGAAAAATAATTAGCCAGCAGCCAAGTCATACTTTAAAAAATATCGCTCAGAGCAGAATGAATAAATCTGTAGCAGTGTGGAGTCTCACTGATGTGAGATATTTTTTACTATTTTAGTGGGCAGGTTTTCATTTGCATTACAGTTTCATTGCTTCACATGGGAAGACAATGTTTGGCAGAAATACTGACAGGTCACTTTGGTTATAAAAATAGGCAAAATTAAATACACATGTGCCACCCTGGGTGATCCATCATGGACAGTAAATCTCCCTATGGTCCATATTAACTAAAATATGCACACCCATCTTTTCCAACTAACTTTACAGAAGCAAAGATTTATTGTGTAGGTTAGGACTGTATATTAACAATTCCAAATTAAGTATATTTATACAATGACACAAAAATCAAACTGACAAGTTCTGACAGAATAGGATCACTCTAACTTGACCCTGAACTTAATTTTAGTTTTACATTTCCCCTCTCTGAATTCACCTTGTCAAGGACAGTCACCTTCAGTTCTTTTCATCACTTTCCATCTTAGCTAATGGCCAAACTTTCTTCCTTGATCCCAATCACCCTGAATACAGAAAGATTCCTCTCCTTACATTCATCTCCCACCCATCATATCTGCCGTCTTTATCACTCTGCTTAAACAATCCACTTGCATCTCCTTTATACTTAAAAATCGCTGTCCCATTTCTAACATCCTTTTCACTACAATGTCCTCAAGCATTGTCTGCTTTCAAGTTTCTGTCCACTTTTCTTCCACTTTGAATCTTATCGATCAACATCATTGGAACCACACGTCACCTTTTGTGACTGTGATCACAGTGCATTTGTATTCCTTTTTTAGAACATTGTGATTTAGCATTTCTACCTGGATACATAGACCATGTGATTCACATTGCCATGCAGATAAGTTTCAGGAAAGGAAACATCATTAGTCACTGTATTATCAGGTTGCAGGATTCCTATAATATCCCTGAAACTCAGAGACAAAGGCAGGCAGCAGCAATCCGAGACAGAGAGTTGAAGTTTGAGGTACCCAATCCTGAACCTGAAGCAGAGAAAATGCTGCCTCCATCAGTCACTATAGATGACTGAAAAGGTTGTGTTCTGTTCTGGGTTTAGAGGATACCTGACTGGAGAAGGAGAGGGAGAAAGAAAAGGAAGGAAGCTGAGAGTAAATTGAAAACAGTACTCACAGCATAAAGTATCCACTTAGGGAACAATATAAAGTATAATTGTAGTGGGAAATCTTTGATTGCATTCGGAGCTAAGTTATGAATTTCTCACTTGTAGTTTGTTACAAGTTGTCTTATCTATAGTGTTTAAACAATGTTCCTTTTAGTTTGTTTGTTACAATAATAGTTTTCAAACTTGAAATCTTGTTATGTGATCTTTTCAGTCACTTGAAGCTCAAACATTTTTGAAAAGTTATTGGTCAATCAAGGGGTTATAACCAATTCCAGCATTATTGCCCTCGGGACAGTGTTGGTCAGCTGCTTTCTTGAACTGCTGTAGTCCATCTGTTGTACATGCACCCACAGTGCTATTAAGTCAGGAAATCCAGGATTTTAATCCAGAAGGAATGGCAATATACTTCGAACTGAGAATGACGTGTGTTTTGGAAGGTAACTTGCATATAGTTGTGTTCTCATTAATCTGCTGCCCTTCATCTTGGAGGTGGAGATTGTGGTTTTAAAAGGATGCAGGCTTCCCTTGCTGCTTTCACATCCTTTACCACTGCACTATTCCCAGGGTCTATTCTTTCCCCTTCTTCCCCAGGAGATACCATGTCTAAGAATATGGTAAGACAAAACCATCCCTTGCCCAATTCTAAGATAATAAAATGTGAGGCTGGATGAACACAGCAGGCCAAGCAGCATCTCAGGTGCACTCCTGAGATGCTGCTTGGCCTGCTGTGTTCATCCAGCCTCACATTTTATTATCTTGGAATTCTCCAGCATCTGCAGTTCCTATTACCCCTTGCCCAATTCTGTTGACCTTCCCACTAGTTGTGGTTTCAGGCAGCTGACAGCAATGGCCTCAGTTCTGTCCAGGTTGATGTCATGCCTGGGCTGTTAAAACTCTGGCAGATCTGAAGTTATTTCCTTGAGCACCAGTGATGAGCTCTGACCCCTGGCCACTGATTTCAGTCTCTCCTGGCCATAACCTGTGTTTTGAAATGAGACACTTCCCAAGCTCAGCTTCCGATACCAGCTGAGCTGAGATATCAGCACCATCCCACCAACATACTTCTGATGGTATTGATGCCACGTTGTTCTATTTTTGCCCCATTTAATGTTCAATAAGTAGCTGGCACCACTACCTGTCGAAAGCAAAATAAACTATTCAAACCCTGCCATGGTTCATTGGAGCAACCCTGCCACCTCTGAATCAAAAACCAGAGACATGAGCACAAATCTGCACTGACATTTAAACCCTCTAAAGTGGGAGAGACTGATTTTTTTTTAATGAGTTGTTAAACTAAGGCTGTGCCTGGCTAGGTGGAAATTGAAACTTCCATTTGTCAAGACAATTGATCATGAACCCACATCACCTCAGGATATACTGAACTTTTAATTTTTTTTATGTTTACTCATGAGACATGGGCACCACTGTCTGGCCCAGCATTTCTTGCCCATCCCTAGTTGCCCCCCTTGAGAAGGTGGGGGTGAGTTGTCTTCTTGAACCGCTGCAGTGTTCCTGCTGTGGGTTGACCCACAATGCCCTTAGGGAGGGAATTCCAGGAATGCGGACCCGGCGACAGTGCAGAAACTCTGATATATTTCCAAGTCAGAACGGTGAGTGGCTTGGAGGGGCATTTGGAGGTGGTGCTGCTGCCGTTGTCCTTCTAGGTGGAAGTGTTCGTGGGTTTGGAAGGTGCTGAATAAGGAACCTTGGTGAATTTCTGCAGTTCATCTTGTAGATAGTACACACCACAGCTACTGAGCATCGGTGGTGGGGGGAGTGGATGCTTGTGGATGTGTTGTCAATCAAGTGGCTGCTTTGTCCCGGATGGTGTCCAGCTTCTCGGAACTAAAGCGAACCAGTTGTATTTTTACAACAATTGAACGTGGCTACAGGGTTGCCATTAGATTAGCACTTAATTCCATATTATTTTTAAATTGAATATAAAGCCATGGTGGGATTTGGACCCACATCACTGACCTAAATCTGGCGACCATTTTCCACTGTCTTCCCTCTGTTTTTGAGCAGAATATTACAAATGATATTTTATAGTTTATTCAGTGTGAAATTTTGCTGCAGGAATCGGGGAATGGTGTCATTGCTCTTGAGTGTTGTTGGAGCTACCTTATTCAGGGAAGTGGGGAATATTCCCTCTCACTCCTGACATGTGCCTTGTCAATGGTGGACAGGCTTTGGGGAAGCAGGTGCTGAGTTACTTGCCACAATATTCCCAGCCTCTAAGTCAAAGTGAAGAGTCTTGTTGAGCTTCTGGTCAATGATAACCCTCAGGATGTCGAATGTCAAGGGGCAGTGGTTAGATTGTCTCTGAATGGAGATAGTTGTTGTCAGTCCAAGTCCAGATCTTAGTGGATTTGAACATGGACGACTTCAGTATCTGAGGAGTCGCAAATGGCACTGAACATTGCACAATCAGCGAACATCCCCACTTCTGACCCTATGGTGGAGAGAAGGTCATTGATGAAGCAGCTGAAGACGGTTTGACCAAGGACACCACTCTGAGGAACTCCTGCAGAGATGTCCTGGAGCTGAGATGACTGACCAACAGCCATAAACATCTTCCTGCATGCCAGGTATGATTCCAATCAGCAGAGAGTTCTCCCACCACCATCCCCCCCACTGCTGCACACCTCCCCCACATCTCCACCATTACCCACTGACTCCATTTTTACTAGGGTTCCATGATGTCACACTTGGCTGAATGTGGCCTCATATCACTTTCACCTCAAACACCTGTTCTTTTAAAAGAGAACCAATGTAGCCACCATCACTGCAAAAGTTATTTCAGTGACTGCCTGGAGAGGATCCCCAGACAATAAGGTCTGCAAGTGCCAAAGCAGGTTCACAGAGAGAAACTACACTGCACGGTGGCTCAGTGGTTAGCACTGCTGCCTCACAGCACTGGGGTCCCACGTTCGATTCCAGCCTCGGGCAACTGTCTGTGTGGAGTTTGCACGTTCTCCCCGTGTCTGCCCACAGTCCAAAGATGTGCAAGTTAGGGTGGATTGGCCATGCTAAATTGCCCGTAATGTCCAAGAATGTTAGACATAGGGGATTGCAGCAATAGAGGATTGAGTCAGTGTGGGATGGGCCTTCAGAAGGGTGGTGTTGACTTGGGTCAAATGGTCTGTTTCCATACTGTGGAAATTCTATGAAATCGTAATGTGATATCCTGGGAGTTCTCAGACTGTGAACATGATGGGAGAAAATACAGCAATTTGGACAGGAGACATGCACTGAGTCCTCCCCTTTCAAGAATGCATGAGAATAAGGATTAAAAGCCAGTTCAACTAAGTTGTGTGTGTGTCCTCCAGGTAGAAGGTATGCTAGTGAGATGAGGTACTCATGTGTACTAGCCTACATTCAAGCATTGGTGTGTTGTGAAGGTCACATTTGAATAACCACCCACTCGTCTCTCCTCCAGTAACCTCACTTACCATTTGAATAGAACAGAATACATCATTTTTTGTCACATGTACTTTTACATGAGAAATACTGCAGCTCCTACTATCAGCTCCCCAAGTGTCCAGGAGCTGTTAACAAAACTATTATGACCTTTGAATTAATTTTACTTTTTTATTATTACGTATGACTTCTGTCACTGATATAGTCATCACTGTGGGGTGACTTATCAAACTTTTCACTGTATTTTTCATGTAAAAGGACCCACGACAATACATTTCTGTTCTATTCTATTCTAACACCTTATTAGGAAAATATTTGTCTATTTTAAAGGATGTAATAATAGAGGGTTTGTAAATACATAATATAATCAGCCAGAGTCAACGTGGCTTCACTAAAGAGACGTCATGCCTAACCAATTTACTACAGTTGTTTGAGAAGGGACAGAACAGAGTAAATATATTGGAATAAGTAAGGTTTTCCCAAAAGCATTAGGGAACCATAAAAAAGGCCATGGAAATAAGCTAAGGGTCCATGGTTTTGTGGGTTATATATTAGCCTGGATATAGAACGTAGAACATAGAACATAGAACAATACTGTGCAGATCAGGCCCTTCGGCCCTTACTGTTGTGCCGACCTGTGAACTAATCTAAGCCCATCCACCTTCACTATCCCATCGTCATCCATATGCTTATCCAAGGACTGTTTAAATGCCCCTAATGTGGCTGAATTAACTACATTGGCAGGCAGGGCGTTCCACGCCCTTACCGCTCTCTGAGTAAAGAACCTGCCTCTGACATCTGTCTTACATCTATCACCCCTCAATTTGTAGCTATGCCCCCTCGTACAAGCATAGAATTGGCTAATGAATAGGCATCAGGAATTTGAGAATAAGGGGGCATTTTCGGAGTGGCAACCTGTAACTAATGGTGTACCGCAGAGATCAATGCTGGAGCCATAATTATTTGCAATATATATCAGTGGCTTATATGAGAGAAAAATGAATATACTGGGTAAAGGTTTGCAGATGACACCAAAACAGATGGGAAGGAGAGTGGTGAGGATAACACGGAGTATGCAGAGGAATATAGCCAGGTTAAGACAGTGGACAAAAACTTGGCAGGTGGAATACAATGTGTGGAAAATATGAGCTTATGCATTCTAGCAGCAAAAGTGGAGGCACTGCATATGATTTAAATTGGGAAGGGCTATAGAAAGCTGCAGGAGGAAGGTATTTGTGGATCCTCATCCATGAATCACAAAAAGCTAACATCTAAGGTGAAAGGGAAAGACACATGGATATTGGCCTTTCTTTGAAAGTGAATGATGTATAAAAATAGGAAGGTCTTGCTAAAACTGTATAAAGGGACTGGTCAGACCACAGCTGAACAGTTCTAGTCACCTTATCTAAGAAAAGATTTTGAGGAAATGGTTGGGTTGGGGAGGCTGCCTGGGGTTTTGAAGAATGAGAGATGACCTTGTAGCAAAATACAAGATTTTTAATGAACTTGGTAAGGTAGTTGTACAGAGGTTATTTTTCCCTGTGGGAGAGCCTAGGATTGTGGGACATAATCTCTGTAAAAGGTTACACAGTTATGGCAGAGATGAGAAGGAATTTCTTCTCGTGGAGAGTGTGGATCCATGGAATTCTTTACCACTGAGGGCTGTAAAGGTTGGCTTGTTGAATGTATTCATGGCTGAGGGAGAGAAATTTTCAATAAGGAACAGAACCGAGGGCTAAGGAGAGAAATGAACTCGATGATCAGATCAGCCATGATCTCACTGACTGGCAGAGCAGATTCAATGGGCTGAATGGCCTAAATCTGCTCCTGTGCCTAACAATGTAAACCAGCCAGCCAGTAAAGCAATCAACAGCAAAGTGGACAAAGCAGTCATAGAAGCATGCGACACGGGAACAGAAACTTGTCCGGGTTTCCTAAACTGAACCAGTCCCACTTTCCTGTCTTTGGCCCATATCCTCGAATACCTTTCTATTCATATACCTAGCAGCCCTTTAAGTGTTGTAATTGTACCCACCTCTACCACTTCCTCTGGCAGCTCATTCTATAAACACGCCATCTCCTGTGAAAAAGTTGCTCCTCAGTTCCCTTTTAAATCTTTCCCGTCTCACCTTAAGTCTATGCCCTTTAGTTTTGGACTCCCCTATCCTGGGGGAAAGGCCTTGATAATTCAACTTATCTATGCCTCTCATGATTTTATAAGCCTCCAAGGTCAACTCTCACCCTCCTACACTCATTGGGGGAGAAAAAAGTCCTAGCCTCTCCTTATAACCCTCCAGTCCTGGCAACATCCTTGTAAATCTTTTTTGCATCCTTTCCAGTTTAATAAATCCATCAAGCGCAAGACCAGAATCTTAAATACACTCTCACAACCACAACGTTCTACTGTTCACTCTTCACAAACAAATCAAACACCTTTGCCATTCATTGAACTCACTTCTCATTTTTACTGGGTGTACATGTGTTGTAGTATTATTTCATCTCGCATTTTGTAACCAACAAACACACTTAGGTTAATTTAAGAAAGCCTGATGAAGTTGGCTGCTTTTAAATCATTTGGTCTTGGCGAAAGGAGAGGGGTTCCTCTGAGTGAATCTTGTTGAAACAAGCACAAGAGTGGGTTAAGAAAGAAAAAGGCATGCCGTCGCTTTCTCATCCTGTTTGCAGGATCCCATTTGGAATCGGGATAAGATGGAGATTCCCACTTGGGGTCTGCTTGTAATATACATGGCGCTACTTTGAATCGCAAGAGGGCAGTTGTATCCTGCCCAATATTTACACCTCAATCAGTACCACAAAGTTTAAAAAAAACCCAATGATTTCATCACTAATACTGTTACTGAGAACCTGCAGGTGTTTGCCTTGATTACTATTTAATGCTGTACTGCAAAACGTGTGAGCTTGTGAAATGTGCTGTGTTTGTAATATCGTTTTGTTTAAATTTAACGTGGATAGACGTTACTCAGTAAGGGTTTTGTTTTTTTGGCAGAAATTGTCTATTCTGCACAAGTGTTTATATCACAGTTTTCCATTCAGCTTCTGGAGTATTTTACAATCAGGGTTTCAGTGTCTGCTTTATGCTGCTATGAGCGCAAATTTAGCAAATCAGTTCTCAACTCAAAAGTACAAGTTTCTTGAAGGAGCAAGCTAAAGGACCCTAACTGGTTCCATTATTTAATAAGATCATGATGCTGTTTTGACCTCAGCCCTATTCCCCTGGCTACCTTTATGCACTCATCGATCAACAAATCAGTCTATATTAGCCCGAAACATTTCCACAGGCTGAGCCTCCGCTGTTCTCTGCTGAAGAGAATTCCCCGCTGATAGAATCCCTACGGTGTGTAAGCAAACCATTCGGCCCATTGAGTCCACATCATTTCTCTAAAGGGCATCCCACACCCATCCACCCCCTCCACCCTATTCCTGTAACCCTGCATTTCCCATGGATAACCCACCTAGCCTGCACATCCTTGGACACTATGGGCAATTTAGTGTGGTCAATCCAAATTAACTTGCAGTGGCTAAGTGGTTAGCACTGCTGCCTCACAGCACCAGGGACCCAGGTTCAATTCCACCCTCTGGTGACTGTGTGTGGAGTTTGCACATCCACCCCGTATCCGCATGGGTTTCCTGCCACAGTCCAAAGATGTGCAGGTTAGATGGTTTGGCCATGCTAAATTGTCCCGTAGTATCCAGAGGTGTGTAGATTAGGTAGGTTACATGGGGATGGGTCTGCGTGGAATTCTCTGAGGGTCAGTATGGATTTGTTGGGCCAAAGGGCCTGTTTCCACACTGTAGGGATTCTTAGATTAAGAATCTCTGGACTGTGGGAGGAAACCAGAGCACCTGAAGGAAATTGTATCAGTGATAATGGGAACTGCAGATGCTGGAGAATCCAAGATAACAAAATGTGAAGCTGGATGAACACAGCAGGCCAAGCAGCATCTCAGGAGCACAAACCTGTGCAGACACAGGGAGAATGTTCAAACTCCATACAGACAGTTACCTGAGGGTGGAATTGAACGCAGGGCCCTGGCGCTGTGAGGCAGCAAAGATAGCCACTGAGCCAACCACTTGTGACCTTCTGAAAGATTTCTCCTCAACCCCATCTCCACTGGGAAACCTGTTATTCATAACCTGCTCTCTGCTATTCTAGATTCCCCCACAAGGGGGAAAATGTCCTGTTAGTATCTACCCTCCCATGTTCCATCTGGATCTGACCTTTCAACTTCACCTTCCAACCCTCAAAGCTTTGGTTTCAAAATTTCAAAATACAGTGGTGTGCTAAAGCATATCAGTAAAATTATTATCATTGAGCTGCTTTGTAAAAGCAGCAAAAAAAAATCGGCAAGTCATTTTTGCAAAATAGATTTGGGTCGCAGCTTTTCGATCATGTTTTCATTTCTGAATTTACAAACCATGTTCATTTTGTGACTTATGAAAGGGGCGAGTGCCTCTATTACTTCCTCAAGGTAAATTTGTAAAGTTCAGGTCAAGATATTAAATCTGCTGGAAGTGCATCAATTTCAAGTAGTGTGTTCCTGGAATTTTCAAACCTGGAGAGTTTAAAGTGCAGGAGAAATCTTTGATCCTGTGTCACATCTCCCCAATCTCACCAACTCAAAGGCTCAAACTGACAGACAGATAGGTCCCAGTGTTGGATATGCGTATTTGTTTACTTTTTTGCAGATTGTGTCTGAGAGTCAGCTGAAAGCAAATAATCCTGGCTTAACTCTGAAGACGAACATTGATGGATCACTCTCCCTGTCCCCCTGTGCCTTAAACCATGTCAAACTTTACCCAGCTCCAGTTGTTCGTTCTCTAAATTGCACCAAATAAAAAGCACACAGTCCTTTCTGCTTCTAATCCAGTTTTGATACTCAGAACATTCCAAGCCAATTAGAAATGAGAGAACGATTAGAAATGTTAATGAACTCAGTGCAGAAAATAACATGATAGCGTCACACATCCTGGATATTTTCCCCACTGTGACCCCATTTCAATGTTTAAAAACTCCGTGATCCCTCACTTGTACAATACTGGAAGCTACATCTAATTAGCATGTAGAATGTTGTTTTTTGGAGGTGGAAAGAACACGCACACACATTGCACTTGTTTCAACCTAACAGGCAATAGCCATTCTCCAATTCAGTTTTCAGGGAAAGGCCAACATTCCACCTGCCTTCCTGCTGAACTCAGATGCTAACATTTTATGATTCACACACGAGGACTCCCAAATCCCTCAGCACTGCAGCTTTCTGCAGTCTTCCTCTATTTAAATAATATTCAGCTCCTCTATTCTTCCTGCCAAAGTGTGTAACCTCACATTTCCCCCACAGTATATTCCATCCGCCAAGTTTTGCCCAGTCAGTGAACCTGTCTATTATCCCCCTGTGGACTTGGCAATTCTCATCCCTTGCCTTCCCACCTATTTTTGCGTCATCCGCAAATTTGGATTCAGTACATTCATTTTCCTCATCTATGTCATTCGTATATATTGCAAATAATTAAATAACTAATCCAGCACAGTCCCTTGTAGTACTTCACTACTACTGGCTGCCAATCTAAAAATGCCCACCTTACCGCAACTCTCCTCTATTAGTCAGCCGATTTTCCCCATGGTAAAGTATATACTACGTCCAACATTGAGAGGGACAGGAGGGAGAAAGACTAAATTGTCTTTAGTTGTGTCATGATGTTGATCCTCATTGACAGTATTTTCAAAGTTTGAAGGGTGTGGGGACACAAAGTAGAGAGAGCAATTAAGTAATATTTGGTTGAAGAGGAGCTTAACCCAGTCTCCTTTCTGACTTGTCCAAGCGATCACAATAGTCATATCTGATCCTTTATAGCACCAGGAATTTAGAAGGCACCCAGGAGTTATTTATGTCCACTGTAAGCATAAAGGCAAGTCTCAGGGAGTCTGTGAGGGAGGGAGTTCCAGGGTTTTGACCCAGTGACAGTGAAGGAACACAGTGTTACATTTCTAAATCAGGAAGTTTGAGCGGCTTGCAGGGGAACTAGCAGGGGGTAGCGTTCCCATGTACCTACTGCCCTTGTCCTTCCAGATGGAAGTGGTCTGGGGTTTGGAAGGCGCTGCCTGAGAATCTTAGGTGAGTTTCTGCAGTGCATCTTGTAGATAGTACGCATTGCTACTACTGAGCGTCGGTGTTGGAGGGAGTGAACGTTTGTGCATGTATTGCTGATCAAGTGGACTGCTTTGTCCTGGATGGTATCAAGCTTCTTGAGTGTTGTTGGGGCTGCACCCATCCAGCGAGTGGGGAGTATTCCATCACACTCCAGACTTGTGCCTTGTAGATGCTGGACACCCTTTGGGGAGTGAGATGGTGAGTAATTGGCCACAGTATTTCTATTAAAAACTAATAGAACTGTGGATGCTGTAAATCAGGAACAAAAACGAAGTTGCTGGGAAAGCTCAGCAGGTCTGGCAGCATCTGTGGAGGAGAAAGCAGAGTTAATGTTCCAGGTCCGGTGAGCCTTCCTCAGACCCTTCCTTGGTGACCCTTCTTTGTGACAGTATTCCTAGTCTTTGGGTCAGGGTGAGCAGGCAATGACTGAGCATAAGCAACGTCATGGGTGAGGAGCATTAAAGGCTTATAAGCATTGAGCTCAGCATTATCCAGGAGTAATGAGCACATTTGAGTTGTGCCAGTGTGCAGGAGTGAGTGCATTGAGCAGTGTGGGGCTGGTAATCTGTAACACTCCTGAGTTTAAGCTGCATTACGAGAAATGGAACCCTCACTGCAAGCCCTTAGACTGAGCCTCTGATATACCATTTCCTCATGGTGTTAACACATCACCACCAGCTTCAGGAATGTAAAAAAAAGGTTCATGAGATTGATTCCTGGAGAGCAGGCAGTCTTATGGGGCGGGCCTGGGCCAAATGGGCCAAATCCCTAATTTCTTCCGCAGCCCAGATGAGGTATCCTGAACAAGAACAGAAGTCGCTGGAAAAGCTCAGCAGGTCTGGCAGCATCTGTGAAGAAAAAAAAATCAGAGTTAACGTTTCGGGTCCGGTGACCCTTCCTCAGAACCAGACCCGAAATATTGAAGAAAAAAATCAGAGTTAATATTTCGGGTCTGGTTCTGAGGAAGGGTCACCGAATCCAAAACGTTAACTCTGACTTTTTTTCTTCTTCACAGATGCTGCCAGACCGGCTGAGCTCTTCCGGCGACTTCTGTTTTTGTTCCTGAACTACAGCAAACACAGTTTTTTTCGGTTTTTATTCAGACATCCTGAATCTGGACACCATTCAATATGAACAGGACTGATCACCCAGCTCAGTAATATGTTCCCATTTTCTCCCCATGCTCTTCGATCCTTTAGCCTCAAGATCTATATGTAATTCCTTCTTAAAAATGTCCAGTGCTTTGGCTTCAACTGTTTTCTGTGGCCAAGAACTCCACAGGCTCCCCACTCACTGGATGAAGACATTTCTCGTCATCTCAGTCCTAAATGGCCTACCCCATATCCTTTAAGACTGTGACTCCCTGGCTCTGGTCTCCTGGTCATCAGGAACATCCTACCTGTGTTTACCCTGTCTAGTCCTATTAGAATTTCATAGGTTTGTGTTATTTCCCCTCATTCTTTCTCATCTCCAATAAATATAGTCCTAACGGATCCAGCCTCTATATATGTCAGCTCTGTCATCCCAGGAATCAGTCTGATAAACTTTCATTGCACTCCTTCCATCACCAGAACATCCTTCCTCAGATAAGATTAAAATTGTACAATACTCCTGGTGTGGTTCCTCCGAGGCCCCGTATAAAAGCAGCAAGACATTCCTGATCCTGTTCTTCATCCCTCTCGCCATGAAGGCCGATATAGCATTTGCCTTCTTCACTGTCTGCTTACGCTGAAGAACTGGTGCACAAGGACACCCAGGTCTCACTGCACCTCCCTCTTTCCCCAATCTATCACCATTCAATTCAGAGTGTAACAAGTCATGTGTTACATATTGATTGCAGGGATGCCTCAGATGTTCACCTTCTTCCTCAACCAAGGATTCCCCAGGCCAGTAGTTGACAGACCCCTCAGCCATGTCTGGCCCCATCTCCCACACTTAGGCCCTTAAACCCTCATTTCTCCTCCACAACAGTGATGGGGCCCCCCCGATCCTCACCTACCATGCCACCATCATCTACATCCAGAGGATCATTAGTTGTCATTTCCACCACTTCCAGCAGGATGCCGCCGCCAGACACTTGACCCCTCCCCTCCCTTCACAGCCTTTCACAAGGACAGATCCATCTAGGACACCTTGATCCACTTGTCCTCCATTCCCAACACCCTGCTTCAGCCCCATAGTACCTTGCTCTACAATCACAAAAGGTGTAACACCTGCTCATTTACTTCTTCCCTCCTCACTATCCACGGCCCCTGCTTCACCTGGAAGGTATGTCTATCTAGTCTACTATATTCGCAGATCACAATGTGGCCTTCTCTACACTGGGTAGACCAGGGACAAACTATGCGACTACTTTGTCGAACGCATAGGCTCTGATTGCTAAATGAAAAGGATCATGAGCTTCCAGTTGCCTACCACTTCAACGCACCAACCAGTTCTCTGGTCAATTTCTATGTCTCAGCTTACTACAGTGCTCCAGCAAAGCTCAGCATAAGCTGGAAGAACAATATGTCATTTTCCAATTGGCGACCCTGCAACTTTCAGAATTCAATACAGAGTTCAATAATTTTGGGGCCTTAGCATTTTCTGCCATGACTTTTTACCCCAATCCCTACACACCAGGCCCTGTCATCACATGGGCAGCTACCACACAGAACCCATTGTTAGCCTCTAAGAGACGCCATTAGGAGCTATTGATTCTCCCAGACTGACCTGTACCCATTGTATATCCAGCTGCTGTGCTCTCTCTGGGCTCCACCTCCACCTATTGTATACTCTTCCCCACTCCTTCAGCATATGCACCAACCATTTGCCGGCTACTATCAGATCTGAAGATGGGTCGTTTGACCTGGAGCGTTATTAACTCTGCTTTCTCACCACAATGCTGCAAGACCTGTGCTGAATTTTTCCAGCAACTTCTGTTTGTGTGATTGCTATATGGGCATTGACTCTCGCCAGTGGCATTCAAATCACTTGCTAAAGCCTGAGATAACAAAGTGTGGAGCTGGATGCACACAGCAGGCCAAGCAGCATCTTACGAGCAGAAAAGCTGACGTTTCAGGCCTAGACCCTCTGATGAAGGGTCTAGGCCCGAAACATCAGCTTGTTTATCCCTAAGATGCGGCTTGGCCTGCTGTGTTCATCTAGCTCCACACTTTGTTATCTCGGATTCTCCAGCATCTGCAGTTCCTATTATCTTTGATGCAAAAGTCTGAGATCTGATACCCCTGGTTAATTAGACTCTCCTTGGCTTTCAGAGTTATGCTTTAGTAGAAGCTCTGCCACTTCTCAACACCCATGTGTACTTTGTAAAGCAATTTGACGGAATGCTGCTGTAGGTGGACGCACTGAGAACGTTAGTCTGTTAGCAGGATTTTACCAGCACACACAGGCGTTTCAACATTTGAAACAAGTCGATTGCTTTGAGATCCAGGGCATTCATTGAACCTGGGCAATGAGGCGTCAGACCTTGCTGCCGTTAACTAATGAACCAGGAACATTCTTAACAGTTTATTACCCACAAATGAGCTCTTTCCTAGCTATACTTTGAGAATCAGTGTAAATTCTTATCGTGGAAGCAAAAGCAGATGGGCCCAGTGACCCAGAAACTTTAGTTGCAATATTTGGAACATACTTGCAATTGAGATGATTGGAAGAAAAAATGGAACTGTTCAAAAATCGGGGACAGATTTTCTCAGTGCAAGTGAGTCTTATTTCTGACTGTTCTGATCTGGTCTTCAATTATCCCTGAACTGTAACAATGTCTTGGAAAACAAGTTAACCTTGCTAAGAACAGTGTGGACATTGGTGAGAACCCGCAGCAAAAATGGAAAAATCAGGTTCCAATGTTGAGGACAATATTCCAATGCTCCCAGTGGATTTTGAGCAGCGAATTCTGAATCCTGTTAATTCGCAATGACTTTGTTTTAATGTATTTGCCCCTCATTATCACCTAAAAACTCCTCAGTTCTGTGAAGCTGCTCTCCCTGCTTGTCCTCTCAAGACTCTAAACAGTAGCATTGTCCCACGTGAAATTCAGCGCTGTTAATTGGCGGTAGCAGCTCACCACTTGCTTTCCCGAGCCTCCATCCAGCTCCATTTCCCAGCACATCCCACCAAAACTATTGTCTTAAAGCCTTCAGCAATGTGCCTTCAGCAGCTGCACCCTAACACTGTGGCAGCTTTTGGAGCTCAGGAACATTTGGGCCTTTCACGTTTCTGCCAGGACACTTTTATAGCTCTTAGAGCCTACTGTCTTGGTGTGCACTCACTTTGTGCTTGGACGTTGTCAGTTGTTGTGTTTTGCTTTGCTGCTCAGCGTGGAGAGAGAGTCTGGCAGCTTGTCACTGTTCAGAGCACTAAACAATCGGTGTGGGCATGTTGTTGTACGTCAGTCTCCCACCTACAGCTCTGTGTTTACTGTGAGACCATGTGCCTCAACCAGTGACCGTGTCAAATAGCCAAAAGGAATCAGTCCTTGGTGGAGATCAAGGGACTGTAGTCAAATATGGGTAAGGCCATTATTCACTCAAAGGGATCATCCAATCTCATTTGGTTTCCTTCCTCTACAAAGTATCTACACTAGTTTAACTCTCTCAAATCACTAATGCCCCTACCCCCTGCTGACATGTGCTACTTCAACCAAAGTTTGGAGTGGTCTAAGGATCCAGACTGATTGATGTATTGATTTCATTTACAGAAAGTAAGTCACATGCTGGTCATAGACTCCCGACAGTGTGGAAGCAAGCTGTTTGGCCCATCGGGTCCACGTTGACCCTCTAAAGCAACATCCTACTCAGAGCCCACCTCCCTACCATATCCCTGTAACCCTGTTTTTCCCATGCCTAACCTACACTTAACCCCCACATCCCTGGACACTATGGGCAATTTAGCATGGTCAGTCCACCTAACTTGCACATCTTTGGTTGGAGCAACCCCAATGTTTGGTATAATGCAACAAACCTACAAAGTGTTTGAATTGTACAGACTTAGCCCATGGTGAGCAACACGCACACACACATGCACACACTTTATTTTGTTCAAAAAGCACAATTTATAGGCACTGTCAGTCAATGTGGCTTTTTTTTCTTTTAATTCCTACTTTAGAAATAAAGCCAGTCTGACTCCGAACCAAAACACAGATTGTAAACGTGGCCTCACATCTAACATACATTGTCTGACCTAAAATGTCACCTCTTCTTTGCACAGATGAAACCTTTAGTTCTCTCAGGACAATGAATCAAAGGAAATTCGAGGATTTACATATACCTATTAATCAATTAAAACCTTCTAACTGATTAAAGATTTAACAACATCTTAGGTTTGTTTAATACATCTTCAGTGCTGTGACCCTTTGATGTTTTACTTACACATTCTGTGTCTGGTTCCACCTCTCGCACTGAAGCCTGAAGAAGGAGTGAGGCTCTGAAAGCTTGTGTTTTCAAATAAACCCGTTGGACTATAACCTGGTGTCGTGTGATCTCTGATCTTGTCCAACCCAATCCAACACCAGCACCTCCACATCAGTCCCTTCACACTTCAGGAACCTGTCTTTTTTCTCTCATGAGCCAGTGCCTGAAATCACTCATCAAACTTTGAGCTGCATATAACAGTTCCTTCATCATTTCTCTGGCTATCCCATTTCCAGTCTGGAAAGCCCACAGTTGAATATGGTTCACTCCATTCTCCTGACTTAGCTACCACATTAGCACAGTTTGGATGCAAGTGCTCATATACCACAGATTGTGGGGTTAGGCAGAGAAGTGGGGCTGAGGCTGTGATGAGATCAGCCATGATCTTATTGATAGGTTGAGAGGCTGAATGGTTAACTCCTGTTCCTAATTCATATGTTTGTACAGTCAAAGGACAGGGGAAAGGAACCATTTCCTACAACCCTGATGCCACAGAATAGCTTCCATTTTAGACATTTTCAAGTAATAGTTCAAACTTATACAGAGCCTCATGCATTCAGTAAAACATAAATCTACTTACATATCTGTTTATATTGAGCTAGTGACAATGTCAGTCTACTTGTCACAGAGGCTCAGATGATGTATAGGAGGTAAAGGCAGACTGAAAGATGGAGAGTGAGCAGAAAGTAGTCAAATAAGAATAAAGAGAAACCAGGGAAAGCACTCAAAAAGTGAACACAGACAGAGAGAGTAACGAAAACATCAAAGGTGAATAGAGACAAACAATAACAATGATAAAAATATAAAACAAAATTAACACAGCATGAATAGGAAGGTCAATGATGGTTTGGATGAGGTACTTTACACTGTTCTGGTGCTTCACCTATTGGGCAAAACAAGGACAAGTTTGAGAACAGTATTAGATCCACTGTCTCAACTATGTCCATTTCCAGAAGATCCATTGGTTATTGAACCCTGTATCAATGGAATATGATTATCTGTAATCTTTGTTCACCACAAAAAAGGGTTCATTTGAGTTTGTAACCTAGCGACATCCATTAAAAAGTATCAAGGTAAGTTCAGACGGCACTTACCAAGAATGCAGATGGAATTCATCAGCAAAGTTTGTGCTGCCGAATGTAATAATGTTGCATTTCCTCTTTAAGTAATTATTTCTTATTCAATCTTTCATAGCAATGATTTCCAAGTCCAAAATAAACACTTGACAGGTTATCAAAAGTAGCTGAAAGAAAGGAAGGGAGCAAAGAGCTGTGAAGATTTTCTTTCTGAAAATATATTTTGTACTCAGAGTAAAAGCAGAATTCACTTACCCTCCAGGTGGTTAAAAATTTGCCAGACATTATAAAAGGATGAACAATAGCCTGAAGAGTTTCTAAAGGGTATTGGAGAACGTGAGACAACCAGCTTCCAACATGTGAACTATCAGATAACTATTTTCAGTTCATTTTTGGGGAACGACTGAGCAAGGAATTGGATGTGACACTGAGATCTTCATTCGGCAGAGCAGCATCAAAGCAAAAGCTGCAATTTGTTGTGCTTCCAAAAACTGATCAGTCACTTTTATTATCATCACTGAATCCCCCATTATCAACACCCATGGGGTTACTATTGACCAGAAACTTGACTGGACTGGCCACAAATGCAGATGGCTACAAGAGCAGGTCAGAGGCTAGGAATCCTGCAGTGAGGGACTCACATCCTGACTCCCCAAAGATTGTCAATGATTTGCAAGGCACAAGTCAGGAGTGTGTTGGAATACTCCCCACTTGCCTGGATAGGTGCAGCTCTAAGGGTAAGGAGTTTGATGCCATCCAGGACAAAGCAGCCTGCTTGATTGGCACCACATCCACAAATACCCGTTCCTTCCACAACCAACCCTCAGTGACAAGAGAACTTGAGAGAAACTTGTAAAGATAGCATGATAAATGAAATATTACAGAGCACTAGCTTATGAAATTATGACATGTAATTTAGAGCATAAAATAGGCTATTCAACACATCAGGCTCCTCCTGATGTTTATGCCTCGCAAATGAATCTCCTCCTGCCCTACTTCACCATACAGAAGTTTCATGTGCAGTAGGAGGCCATTCAACCCATCATACCCACACTGGTTGTACAAATTAACATCTCACTTCGTATTGTTCCTGTCTTCTCATAACCCTGCACATTCCTTCTTTTCCAATATCCATTGAATTCTATTAAATGCCTGAGTTGAACATGCCTTCACAACACTCACTTGGTACATTCTACTAGCTGCATCTTTTCTCAAATCACTCTGGCTTCTTCCACTCGCCTTTGTTTTAAATCTGTGCCCAAATCATTCTTGATCTTTTCAGTGGTAAAAATTCTATTAACACTGTCTACATCCTCATGATTTGGAATACTTCCATGAGATTTCCTCTCGAGCCTTCTCTTCACCAAGGATAAAGGGTCCCGACTTCTTCATTTCCGAAAGAGCACCACCAAAATAAGATGCAGTACTCCAGCAGGGGCTGTATTACAAGAAGTACACATTGGCTTTCTGCTCCTGTCATGAGATATGGGTGTCACTAGTCAGGCCAGCATTTACGGTCTTTGAGACGATGGTGGTGATCCACCTTCTTGAATTATTGTAGCATAGAACATAATGCAGCTAGATTTACAATCCTGTTAGGGAGAGAGTTCCAGGATTTTGATCCAGAGATATTGAAGGAATGGCAATACATATTCAAGTGAAGACGGTGAGTGGCTTAGAAGGGAATCTGCAAGTGGTGTTCCCATGTACCTGCTGCTCTTGACCTTCTCGATGGAAGTGGTTGTGGATTTGGAAGATTCTGTTTAAGGGAACTTCATGCAATTTTGCAGTGCACCTTGTGGGTAGTGCACATTGCTGTCCCTGTGTCAGTGGTAGAAGGAGTGGATGTTGAAGGTGTTGGATGGGGTGCCAAATAAGTGGACTGCTTTATCCTGGAAGGTGTTGATCTTCTTGAGTGTTGTTGGAGCTGCACTCACCCAGCAAACTGGGGAGTATTCCATCATATCCTTGACTTGTGCCTTGCAATTGCAGGCAACACCTATGAGAAGGTCTAACAACATCTCTGCGAAGAAAGCAGAGTTAACATTAAGTTCAGTGACTTTTCTTCAGAACCTTGACCAGACTAGTTGTCAGATTTGAAATGTTAACTCTGCTTTCTTCCCACAGATGCTGTTAGACCTGCTGAGTGTCTCCAGCAATGTCTGTTCTTGTTTCCATCCCTAGAATTGACAGCTCTGGGTTTATTTCAGTATATGAGGAGTGCTAATATTGTGCGGTGAACATCTCCTTTTCTGACCTTATGATCGAAGGAAGATCACTGATGGAGCAGCTGAAGGTGGTTAGGCCTAGGACACTACCCTGAGGAACTCCTGCAGAGATGCCCAAGAGCTGAGATTATTGACATCCGATCATAACCGTCTTCCTGTGTGCTGAGTGTGATGTTAACCAGTGGAGGATGTTTCCACTGATGACCATTGACTTCAGTTGTTCAGGGCTCCTCGATGCCAACGCACCCTCACTTTCTCTCCCTGCTCATGGATTCTGTTGATAAAGTCCAGGCTACTTTATACTTTGTTAACTGATCTCTCAATCTTATTTATGTACACATTTGCCTAGGTCCTCTGCACCCGCCTCACATTGTATTCCTTGTTTTGTCTTCCTTCAATTCTGCCTACCACAATACATCACTCACACTCCTC